>NC_077230.1:453193420-453306439 GCF_027887165.1 Monodelphis domestica
GATTTGAACCTAGGACCTCCCATTTCTAGGCCTGGCTCTCAATCCACTGAACCACCCAGCTGCCCCTATAAAGAGATTTTAAAAATCACAAAGTTATAACCAATCAATAGACAATTACTAAGGATCCACTACATACTAAGAACTAAGGATACAAAGACAAAATGAAACTGAACCTCAGGAAGCATCTGTTCTATTGTAGGAAATTACAAATAAAGTATTAGTACATTATTTGTGCATATGTGTGTATGCCAGGGTAAGACCAAAACTATTGTCTTTTGACAGAGACAAACTAAACTTGAGGCCTAGGAAATGGCCAAAGGTCCAAGCCATGCAGGTAATGTTCCAGGTCTAAGGACAAAGGTTGGAACTGGACATCTCCCCTACCTTAGCAGTCAAAATATCTTAGGGAGTAGACGCAGATGGTCAGAAAAGCAGTCTTGAGGAAAGCATGTTTCTGTACTCATTTAACCATGAACTAGCTGAACCCTACATGTATTCTTGCACACACACCCTGCTCATTCCTGTGTTTTTTTCCTTTATAAACCCTTCCCTTATTCAATAAACTTTGCTGGCAGTGGCCATCCACTGCTGCAGGCCTTCTGGCCCCCCAAAGCTCTTTCTCTTGTCTTATTTCTCTCTCCTACCTAAGGGACCCTCAGTCCATGGTCTGAGCTTTGGGGCTCTTCTCCCCCTGGGCTCTGACAGTCTTTGGCTTTTGTAGTTTAACTAGGGACCTACTTTTGCACTGGTGCACAGCCTCTTTTTGGGTGCTGCATGTTGGGTTCCTACCATGACCCCATCCCCAATGTTGACAGCCCTCCCTCTCTGTATCCCTATGCTATCCTGGACCAGACAAATGATTCACTGTGCCTTTTTCTGAATTTCACCTCCAGGACTTGGTCTGGAGCATTTTCTAGATGTGCTTGGAAAAGTTTGTAGAAGGGAGCCCATAGCAATGTCGCGCCATTTTAAAAACGATGATGTATCCCTCCTGCAAGAGGCGTGGCAAATTAGGGGTGGTAGGATTTGGACATCCATGAGTTCTCCCAGTTTCTATGAGGGTTGACAGGATTTTACTATGTGCCCAAGGAACCAAGAAACCCATGAAGAATAAACTGATAACATCGTGCTTTCTCTTGCTGAATCGACACCGATTGGGGGACCGGTGGGTCCTTGGCTCTTTGACAGAAACCAGGGAAAGCAAGTGAAATTGTGGGTGGGGAATCACAATTGGGCAAGCTAGGCGAGATGGCTTCAACCTAAGGTGTGAACTAGCAGGTTCAAAATTGATCCAACAGCTCGACTCTAGCAGCTTCCCTGGAGAAAACCCGGAGTCTTTTGCTCTTGTCTGGCCATCTCATTTCCCACTTCTTTGGTACCAGGGAAACCTGGGGGAGAAAACTGAGGCTGCAGTTATTAAGTGTTGCCCGTTGCTTGCTGAATCTGTCATGGAAGCTATTCCTTTGAATAGGTATTTGTGCACTTATGGTCTTGGAAGTTGTTATTTTAAATCATAGGGCCATTTGTAATGATGTGTGCTCTGCCTCTAAAGACATTGGAAATAAGAGAGCGAAGCCATTTATCCAGAAGAGAGAAGACCATTTCCTTAGCTCAGGATGAAGTGAGGATAAGTTAAGAAGAGAGAAAGCTTTGGCGATTCCAATTCCTCTCTGGGATATCCATACCCCAGACTGGTAATGAACCCCAAGGGAAATTTAACAAGGCAATGAATTAGCAGCACTGTGCTGTGGACGTTGCTGTATTTTTCGGGTAACTAACCAGTGCACAGGACATACCCTGTGACACCTTGGGCTAGCGTGGTGTCTGGAATGATCTCGAAAGCCCATTTGAGACGTTGCATGTGTCAGAAAATGCCTCGCACCTGTGACACTCAAATTCTATGGTCATTTCTGAGCCGAACATCCTCTAGTTCAGCTCCCTGTCAGCCCTGCCATTCCCTGTTCTAAAGTTACTTCTAGTTCTGACAAATTAATTTAGAAAACATGATCATTTTCATTAAATCTCCACCTCCAAATCTTGAGTAATGAATCAATTTCCAATTACTTAAGTCTTCTGGGATTCCTGAAGAGAGTTTTAGAGTTCTGTTTGGAATACGTGAACATGCCATAGCAGATTGCTTTCCAGATATCTCATGTACTTAGTAGAGATTTTTTTTTTTTATTAAAAAAACCCTTACCTTCCGTCTTGGAGTCAATACTGTGTATTGGCTCCAAGGCAGAAGAGTGGTAAGGGCTAGGCAATGGGGGTCAAGTGACTTGCCCAGGGTCACACAGCTAGGAAGTGGCTGAGACCAGATTTGGAACCTAGGACCTCCCGTCTCTAGGGCTGGTTCTCAATCCACTGAGCTACCCAGCTGCCCCCTTAGTAGAGATTTTAATGGGATTTCCCATTTTAATTCTATTTGGTGGTATTTTAAGCAAGTGATCATCTTGTCCTTGTCATCTGACCTCAATTTTTGCATCACTATCTTGGGTACAATTTCAACTCGATCAACCACAGAGAGCTCAAAATCAACCTGTTCAGTATGTCCAATCTTTGTATTGGCTCCAAAATCCAATCTTTTTTCTTAGCATCTCTATTTCCTTATGGGCACGGCTAGGCTTCCGTTCACCCAGATTTGCATTCTCAGACTTACATTTGACTCCTCGCTCTCTCTGCACAGCCAAGTGTGGTCATTTCTACCTCCAAAATACTGCTAGTCTTTCTGCTTGTGTAGGTACTACTTAGTTCATTGCCTCTCGATTAGCCCATTAGGATGGTCTTCTGGTTAGTCTCAGAGCCCCAAATTCTCCTCCTCTAATTCATTATCCACAGTGGCCAAAGTGGTATTCCTAAAGCCAAGGCTTGCCTAGCTTACTTACGACTCGGCAACCTCAAGCTATCCCTGTACCTGTAAATAGAAACTCTGTTCTATAGATAAATAGAAACTCATATCTGTACATAGAACTCATATCTTGAAATTAAGGACAGCTAGATAGGACCACAGTACGTGGACTGAAGACTCATCTTCCTTAGTTCAAATCCAGCCTTAGACATTTACTAGTTGTGTGAGCCTGAGCAAGTCACTTACTCCTGTCTGCCTCAGTTTCCTCATCTGTAAAATGAACTAGAGGAAATGGTGAACCACAGCCAAAAAAAACCCAAATGGAGTCACAATGAGTTGGACACGACCAAATGACTGAACAACAACAAAATCTTGAAATGAAATCCCTTCACAATGGGGGCTCTAAACGTCAATGAGTAAGTTAAAAAGCATTTATTAAGCTAGTCTGAGGCTGTTGATGGAAGGTTGTGTTTGGTTTGTTTTGAAATCCTCACCAATTTGTGCAATGCCTTGTGTAGAACAGGAAATTTAATAGGCTCTGAATGGTCCTATAAAGAATGGATTACAAAGCCTGGATTTAAAAAAGGGAAGGGAATCACATTAAGCCGGAGCACTGAAACCAGTTTAATTATATGTGCCTGAGTAGGGATTAGTGAAAAATGCTAGTATTGTGGTAAAAGAATCAGTGTCCTGAGTGTAAGGTAGAGAAAGAAGTTGCAAGGTAGGAGCTTGTCCTAGCAAGATTTGGGGATTCTATGCATCAATTGTATTATCATGGCAACAATAAATGAAAACAAATTGATTAATTTTTTCAAAACCCATTTATTAAGTGCCTGCTATGTGTGAGACACTTTGCTAAGCAATGGGAGAATCCTCCTTTCAAAGATCTCAAAGCATAATGGAAGAGATCAAATGAAGACAATTTTATAAAAGCAAGATTTATACAGAATTAATGAGGAGAATCAAAGAGGGAAGGCAGTGGCTTTATTGAGGAGGACTGGGAAAGACCTCGGGATTTATCTGAGACTTCAAGGAAGTCAGGAGGCTGAGATGAGGAGAGAGAGAACTCCAGACAGGAGGGACAGCAGCAAATGAAACTGCCTGGAGTTTGGCAGTGGGTTGTCTTGTGTGAGAAACAGGAGAGTCAGTTTCATTGGATTACAGAGCTTGGGGGGTGTGGGGGGGGTAAGAGGGAGGAAGGTGTAAGAATACTGGAAAAGGAGAAGGGAGGCAGAGAATGAAGGCAAAAGGAGGACGTTATGTATACAGAATAAACACAAGCTAATTAGGGTGGGTGAACTCTGGTGGTTTTGAGAATCAAAGCCTCCAAATAGATACAATGATAGAGTATTTGTAAAGGGCTTGGCACTGAACCTGATACATGGGAAGTTACGATGCAAATGCTTATTCCTTTTCCTCCTCCCCTCTAAGTGGTCCCTGAGGTTGAGGCATTTTCTCAGGCTGAAGTGTGAAGAAAACTCTAGGTGGGAGGGGATGTCAATGAACTCCCTCCTTACTTTTCTTCTTCAGAGATTCCCTCTCCCTCTTATTTAGTGTCTCTTGCTATGCCTCTCATCCCAAAAGCAACCTTAAATTTCCATTGTATATTTGTATGTCTAATACTAATATGTGCACATGCTATTTCATCCAAAAGAATAGGAACTCCTTGAACAGCAGCCTGTTCTGTTTTTGTCTTTGCATTCTCTGGACCTATCCTAGTGCCTGGGAAATGGTCAGGTGTGCTGGGGCTGCTTTCAGATGGTCCTCTGCTAGATTTATGGCTGGCTGTCATTTCCACAAGTTCTAAATCACCATAGGACAATGCTAATGATTTTTTAATTGATTTTACATCCTGATAACTGACTGAAGACATTACCCCCCATAAATGTGTCTTCATTATCTTCAGTTTTCTGAGCAAACGTTCTGTCATCAGCAAATAGGGATGATTTCATCTCTTCTGTTGATGATGCTCTTAGTTTCTTCTTCTCGTGTTTCTTATTGTTGGAGCTAGAATTTTTAAATTACATCTAATAATACTGAGAAGAAAGAACATCCTTACTCTAATCCTGATCTGGAGGAGGATGTTTTTATGTTTATCAGTTGCAAATATCCCAGCAATTGGGTTTATAGTTATACTTTTTAACATTAAAAATGACCCTCCCATGGCTATTCTCATTTCCCCCTATAAACACTTGTACAATATAAACTTTTTATCATCCTCTAACTTTTTCATTATGGGACTTTTTATGTCATTCATCCATTTGTAATCTACGGTTGATATGTATATGTCTATATATGTACATATGTGTGTACATATACATATATAAAGATGTCATACATGACAAAGGAGAAATAGCAGCATTATGCCATGGATCATGTGAAAATACTTGGACTCATTGCTCCATGATCTAGCCATAGTTTGATCTATCCCTAGTGTGACTCAATTTAGTGTGAGTACATAAGAGATTGCTCAATATGTCCATATTCATATGTAGTCAACTAACCATGGTCATATGATATTGACCCATATCATACTCACATCGGTTTCTTTCTTTCTTTCTTTCTTTCCTTTCTTTCTTTCTTTCTTTCTTTCTTTCTTTCTTTCTTTCTTTCTTTCTTTCTTTCTTTCTTTCTTTCTTTCTCTTTCTCTTTCTTTCTTTCTTTCCTTCCTTTCTTCTTTCCTTCCTTCTTTCCTTCCTTCTTTCTTTCTTCCTTCCTTCTTTCTTTCTTCTTTCTTTCTTCTTTCTTTCCTTCCTTCTTTCTTTCTTCTTTCTTTCTTCTTTCTTTCCTTCCTTCTTTCTTTCTTCTTTTCTTTCCTCTTTCCTTCCTTCCTTCTTTCTTCTTTCTTTCCTCTTTCCTTCCTTCCTTTCTTTCTTCTTTCTTCCTCTTTCCTTCCTTCTTTCTTCTTTCCTTCCTTCCTTCTTTCCTTCTTTCTTCTTTCCTTCCTTCCTTCTTTCTTCTTTCCTTCCTTCCTTCTTTCTTCTTTCCTTCCTTCCTTCTTTCTTCTTTCCTTCCTTCCTTCCTTACCTTCTTCTTTCCTTCCTTCCTTCCTTCTTCTTTCCTTCCTTCCTTCCTTCTTTCTTCTTTCCTTCCTTCCTTCCTTCCTTCTTTCTTCTTTCCTTCCTTCCTTCTTTCTTTCCTTCCTTCCTTCCTTCTTTCTTCTTTCCTTCCTTCCTTCCTTCCTTCCTTCCTTCCTTCCTTCCTTCCTTCCTTCCTTCCTTCCTTCCTTCCTTCCTTCCTTCCTTTCTTTCTTTCTTTCTTTCTTTCTTTCTTTCTTTCTTTCTTTCTTCTTTCTTTCACCCTTACCTTCCATCTTGGAGTCAATACTGTGTATTGGCTCCAAGGTAGAAGAGTGGTAAGGGCTAGGCAATGGGGGTCAAGTGACTTGCCCAGGGTCACACAGCTGGGAAGTGTCTGAGGTCAGATTTGAACCTAGAACCTCCCATCTCTAGGCCTGTCACATTGGTTTCTTATATCAGACTATTTTAGGCCATTAGAAGCAGGTTTAAGATGGTAGACTGTGGAAAGTTAATATTAAATTATATCTCTTTTCACCCCCCCAAAAACATTTGATTTTAAAAATCAATAATAGGTTTGATTTTCAAGCTGAAAATGGTCTCTCCCTGAGGCTATGTTGTGTTCTCCCTTCTGTTGTCTAGATGTAAAAACTGGCAGGGTTGGAGACTTGCACCTTGTTTATTTTTTTTAAACCCTTACCTTCTGTCTTATAATCAATACTATGTATTGGCTCCAAGGAAGAAGAGTGGTGAGGGCTAGGCAGGCAATGGGGGGTCAAGTGAGTTTCCCAGGGTCACACACCTGGGAAGTGTCTGAGGTCATATTTGAACCCAGGAATCCCATCTCTAGACCTGGCTCTCAATCCACTGAGCCACCCAGCTGCCCCCTCCTTGTTTATCTTTAAACAAAAACTCTCTTGGGTAATGAAGTAATCAATCACCTAGGCAGACACCATGTTGGAAGCTCTGTGTGCCACATGCTAGAGTGGGTTGGCATCCAAAAAACTGGCCATTTTCTAGGAGGAAGTTTCTTGAGTTCATTTTCTTCTGTGGTTGTTGTCCAATGAGAAACCTCCTTCTGATAGGCTGAGGAGGAAATTGATGATGACCTCATGGGAAGCATATATTGGGCTTTTGGGACAAGGAGTGGGGGTTTTTTCCCCTTTTTTCTCCCCAAATATGCTCTAGCTCACATCTCTCAGGTGCAGCTGCCACTCAGGTTATTTTAGCATCCGGGCTGTGTTAGAAACCATGAGCAGTTTTTAATAAAATATCATTTGTCACAATACTAAGAGCCATGAATGCACTTGCTTAACCACAAAAATGTCCAAGCTAAAGGACCTCCACCCATCTGCCTGATGAGTAACGCCAACATAGGGAAGGAAATCACCCAGACCTCCACCCTCTAACATCTCTCCTTCACACGACCTGGGGAAATAAGCCTACTATTACCTGTTTTATGATCTCTTAGTCAGCACTGGGTATACTTCTTGTTAATGGAAATGACCTTTGCTTTGCCCCTTCTTGTGACCACCCATGGAAAATGCCAAATTATTTTAGGATCCCCGTGACCCTCTGTCACTTCCCTTGGTTGCCCAACACTGGATGGTTGTCTAAATTCTACTTGTTGGTAGTGCTTAGGTGGAGACCTTCCCATATGTTGCCTCAGAGTTGTTGGTGTGACTATGTAACCACCAATGAAATGATGCACTTTGTTCTGTATTGTCTAGACCATCTGTGGAATTTGGGTTATAAAAATCTGTGCTGTGCAGCAAGGAGGCACCTTAGATCATGAGGCAGATGTGATGTCCCATTCATTAAAGGGGGTGAGGTCCCTCTAATAAATGGTTATTGGCGCAGAGTCCTGCCTCAATGGTTTGATTATAGATTGACCAAAATTTTTGTTGTGACAATAAAAAGATGACCTTGAATTCAGGAAAACTTTCATTCAAATCCTACACTCTGATACATATGAGCTGGAAGAGTCTGTATAAGTCATTGAATATGTTATTTAATTTTGGAACATAGTTTTTATTTTCTTAAGTATTTCCCAACAACTTGTAAAAGTTAACATTAATTTTTTTACATTTTGAGTTCCAAATTCTCTCCCTCTATCCCACCCCTTGAGAAGGCAATATTATGCTCAATATGTGAAGTCATGCCCAACCTATTTCTATATTAGGCATATTGCATAAAAGGACACATACACACACTGAGAAAAATAAAGTTTGAAAAAAATCTGCTTCAATCTGCCCTGAAGATTCATCAAAACTTTAATCAAGGAGACAAGGACCCAAAGCTGCCAGCTTGAGTGAGCTTCTCTTTTAAGAGCAAACAGGAAAGGCCCAGCCCAGACCTTGGGATCGCAGGAAGGTGATGACATTGGAGAGGTCTCTTTAAAAAGAGAAGGAAAGAAAGAAGGAAAGAAGGAAAGAAGGAAGGAAGGAAGGAAGGAAAGAAGGAAGGAAGGAAGGAAGGAAGGAAGGAAGGAAGGAAGGAAGGAAGGAAGGAAGGAAGGAGAAGGAAGGAAGGAAGGAAGGAAGGAAGGAAGGAAGGAAGGAAGGAGAAAGGAAGGAAGGAAGGAAGAAGGAAGGAAGGAAGGAAGGAAAGGAAGGAAGGAAGGAAGGAAGAAGGAAGGAAGAGGAAGGAAGGAAGGAAGGAAGGAAGAAGGAAGGAAGGAAGGAAGGAAGGAAGGAAGAAGGAAGGAAGGAAGGAAGGAAGGAAGGAAGGAAGGAAAGAAAGAAAGAAAGAAGAAAGAAAGAAAGAAAGAAAGAAAGAAAGAAAGAAAGAAAGAAAGAAAGAAAGAAAGAAAGAAAGAAAGAAAGAAAGAAAGAAAGAAAAGAAAGAAAGAAAGAAAGAAGAAAGAAAGAAAGAAAGAAAGAAAGAAAGAAAGAAAGAAAGAAAGAAAAGAAAAAGTTAAACTGGAAGGGAGGGGCTCAGAAAAGGAATACTAATTTCTAAACTAATAATTAAATGATCCAATGCTAATAGTATTTTTCCTCATTCCCCTCTTTAATTCACTATGGGACACAGTCTTTTCAATGAATCACTAACTAAAACAGGATGACAATTACAAGTTTTAGGACTGACTCACCAGACTCTAATCCTAAGGATACGAAACATTTCCTCAAGGTTTTTAACTATGAAACTTAAGTGCTTTACCATGATGGGAATAGCATAAGGGACCAAGAGTGAGAGACAGACAGACCACTTGCCCATTGACAGATATTATTGGGGGAAGTCTTCTTTGGCAAACAGTCCTTTCTTTAGAACAGAAAATGTTTCTGATTTAGCCACTAATATCCTGGTTTCAGAAATCCTTGCACCATTGTCTAATTATGCTCATACCATTGTGAGATACTTGAAGGATCTTCTCTCACCCAGGAATACAGAACGGTCCGTGGGCAGATGACAAGCCAAGTGCACTTTATGCACTTTATTCTTTTTAGGTTAAAGACTATAATTTCAGGATGAAGAGCTAAGATCTTTCGTGCCTATATTTTATTATAGTAGCTCAAATGTGTTCCAGTATTAGCCTATAGGTTGAAAATGTAATACTGTGTTAATATCTCCTATTGATCACCAACCATGACTATAGACATTTGCTATGAAAAGAAAAAGAGGGGCATAACTAGAGGGAGGTAAAATGCTCCCTTACCTTGATGGTAATTCTAGGCAAGAGTCCTATAGGTAAGTCCCAACTATCCTTAGAATAGTAACCAAGTGGGAAAACTTTCCATTCAAGAGGAAATACCACACTGGTGGAATTAAACCAGGACAGTCTTACTTCATCCCATGCTAAAAACCAATCTCAATCTCCTAGCTTTCCCTTGAGACAGAACTCTATCTAGAGTCCGCAGATGTCATGCTGCTAGCATTATGGATCATTGGATCAATATAATTTCTTGATGATTATACCTGGAATCAGACTCAGAATTACATCAATTACAGTCCCATAAAATGTAATCTTAAGCAGCAAGTTTCACTAATCCCAATTAAGGTTGGATAAAAACTATTCACCTGTTATAATAAATCAGTTTATCAATAAAAGTATAAGACCTTTAAAATTTCCTCAACATCCTTTTCCTTTACTAGTCCATACTTCTCTTGATGGGGAGGTACCCTCAAGATCTACGTGCTTCAAATTCCAACCACATTTTAGACTACAAGTCCCCCTCTGAATTTTCTTTTAAAATTTTAGCATATATCACTATTTTTAAAAACCAATAATTTACTCTAAGGACCAGCCTGCAGTCCCTATATATTTTTACCTGTGGGTAATAACCTGAGAAGGAGAAGGGAGACTAAGGAAATAGGTGAATAATAAAGATTCAGAAACAACAAGTTAAAACACATGGGGAGTGGTATGAACTCCTTAATATTTCCCTTGGATAATTAATTAAAGGGAAATATGAGGAATAAGAAAACACATGGGGATTAATGACTCCTTAATGCCTCCTATGGACAAGAGAGTCCGAGCATTAATAGGAAGCATAGGGGCAACAGCGTCATGAGGAAAGAGAGATCAGCAGGAAAAGATAGGCCAGAGCAATCAGAAGATCCAGGGAAGTAAGAGAGAGATTCGAGCTTGTTCCCCAGTATTTATTGGAGGTTTTAGGAATGTGGATTGGGAGGTGATCAATGAATACATAAGATGGCATAGGTCTTAACATTGGTTGAATTGACAATGACAAGATCAAAGAGGTGGAGATTAATCCAACCCACTTTTGCAAATGAATGTACTTCGAGCAAGGGCAGAGTGGCTGTTAAGCCCAGGAATTTGCCTGTCCTTTGGACCGTTGCTTTCCATACAATGAACATCAAGTGATCTGACCATGAGTATTAGTATATGAATATACAGGATACAATATCAATACATCAATCATACTTCCAAGATGCTAAGATGCCTGGTATACTACATTTACAAATATAATGGACTTCTCTACCAGCAGCAATGTAATGATCCAGGACAATTCTGAGGGACTTATGAGAAAGAACTGTGGGAGCAGACATGCAGAAGAAAAACAACTACTAGATCACATGGGTTAATGGGGATATGACTGGGATGTAGACTCTAAGTGATCAGCATAGTGCAAATATCAATAATATGGAAATAGGTTTTGACCAATGACACATGTAAAACCTGGTGGAATTGTGTGTCGACTATGGAAGGGGGCTGAGGGGAGGGGAGGAAGGGAGGGAAAGAGCATGAATCATGTAACCATGGAACAATCTTCTAAATTAATTAATTAATTAAAGAAAAATTTTCAATTTAAAAAATGATTTATCAAAACTTTCTACTTTCCTGGCTGTATAATTAATTTCAACTTAAGTGATCTTTTAAACTACTTTACTTATCACCACTAAATTCTGTTGAGTTATTAGGTATTCTCTTAGAGAATAAAGCACCTACAATCTCTCATTCTCCCAGAAGGAGATAGAACTTGCACTGCCTATTCCTAATTCTAATATATTGAAGAAATTTATGGGGAAAATTCCTCTAAAACCCATTAAGATGGGGGCAGCTGGGTAGCTCAGTGGATTGAGAGCCAGGCCTAGAGACAGGAGGTCCTAGGTTCAAATCTGACCTCAGACACTTCCCAGCTGTGTGACCCTGGGCAATCCACTTGACCCCCATTGCCTAGCCCTTACCACTCTTCTGCCTTAGAACCAATACACAGTATTAACTCTAAGGGTCTAAAAGTAAACAAACAAACAAGCAAGCAAACAGACAAACTAATAATGAATGAATGAATGAATGAATAAAACCCATTAAGATGTTCTTAGTAATTACAAAACCTTCAGGAGTCCTAAAGTGGCCCACAGTCCTATTAAAACACTGGAAGAAGGGCTCTTAGACTTCTCAGCCTTAGATGACAGCCCCAAAAAGGTTTGTTTGACTGCCCAGTTAATAATCAAGGTCTGCTATGCTGTCTACAAAGATCATTTCCAAGCATTTTTTTCCAAATGAAATCATATCTACTCTCTTCTCTTTTCTGTTTGCGTACTCTTCACTTTTTAGAATCTGGAGAGGGCTAATATTCCAGTTATTTTAAACATGAATTTTTAAATTGATTGATTTTTAAAAACATGGACTAAAATATACCTTAGGAACAAAACTTACTTTTAATGTTTTCAACACATTTCCTGACATCAGCTGTTAGTTGGGAAATTAATTATAGGGAACAAAATGTCATCAGAGAGCAGGAAATGGTATCTCTAAGTCTGTCCAGGAAATCTTGTCCCCAGTTCTTCACAGAGGAATTTAGGTATAAGGAGAAAGGAGTACCCTTAAAAAAAGACTTGTGGGAGCTAAAATTGATAGAAAAGAGGGTGAAGGGAGCACCTAGAGAAAAGTAAGGTCTAGGACAGTGTTGGTGAAGACCTGGCAAATGAGCAAATCCAGCACTTGGGGAGCTTCTCCGTTCCCACTCTTCCCAGGGACATTTTTGCATGTCCCACCCCTCTGTCTGGTCACCCAAAGCAAGCACTTACTCCCTTAATTCTCTGGTAATGCAGGGGCTCACAGACAGCTTGAAATTGTCCTCTGGGAACTCAAACTTGGAAAAGGTTCACCAACTAGGGTCTAGATCTGGGGACAAAAAAAAAAATCTATCTTTGAGCTCCATCTGCTCCTCCTTCATGCATTATGGCTCCTTAGAAATCCTGCTATTTCCCTTTTCATTTCTAGGGCCCTGTTTTCTCTTTCTACAATTTTGAGTAATATGGTCCTTTTTTTCCCTGCAGTTTGATATCTTAGATGACCTAACCGCCTTTTGTATTTTCAATTTTCCCTAATTCAGTTGGTTGTTCATCTAAGGAATCTCTTTTGACGTGCAGTTTTTGCTGTTCTTAGTTTCCATTAAAAATATCTTAAATGTGACTTACCTTTAAATCTTTCTGTTTAATTTCTGTATCATTTTTTTTTTTGGTGTGGCCAATAATCTCTCCTGAGGGACACACCATCTTATGGGGAGACTATTAATTAATCCCAAATGAGACTTGAGTGATATGTCCTTTAAGCATCAAAGACTTACTGTCTGCCCTTTGATCCAGCCATAGCACTGCTGGGTTTATACCCCAAAGAGATCATAAGGAAAAAAGACTTGTATGAGAATATTCATAACTTCACTCTTTGTGGTGGCCAAAAATTGGAAAACGAGGGGATGCCCTTCAGTTGGGGAATGGCTGAACAAACTGTGGTATATGTTGGTGATGGAATACTATTGTGCTCAAAGGAATAATAAAGTAGAGGAATTCCATGTGAACTGATGCAGAGCAAAAGGAGCAGAACCAGGAGAACATACTGATACACTGGGGTAAAATCAAATGTAATTGACTTCTCTACTAGCAGTAATGCAATGTTCAGAGGGACATATGAGAAAGAACACTATCCACATCCAGAGAAAGAACTGTGAGAGTAGAAACACAGAAGAAAAACAACTGCTTGATCACATGGGTCAGTAGAGATATGACTGGGAAAGTGAACTCTAAAAGATCACCCTAATGCAAATATTAATAATATGGAAATGGGTCTTGATCAATGACACATGTTAAACCCAATGGAATATGTGTCAGATACAGGAAGGGGGTGGGGGAGGGGAGGGAAAGAACATGAGTCTTTTAACCATGGAAAAATATTCTAAATCATCTAATTAAATAAAATTTTAAAAAATTTAGGAATCAAAGTCTTGGGACATTAAAAAAAAATCCATGAGGCATGAGGCAGAGGACTCACTTATCTTCTATGAATGAGTTCACAGGACCCTTCTTACTCAATCAGAGGTGCATAGTCAATAATTTCCATTCTCTGATCAGGAAAAAGCATGAAACAAAGAAATAGACAAATTTGCTATTTTTTTTTTTTAAACCCTTACCTTCCGTCTTGGAGTCAATACTGTGTATTGGCTCCAAGGCAGAAGAGTGGTAAGGGCTAGGCAATGGGGGTCAAGTGACTTGCCCAGGGTCACACAGCTAGGAAGTGGCTGAGGCCAGATTTGAACCTAGGACCTCCCGTCTCTAGGCCTGGTTCTCAATCCACTGAGCTACCCAGCTGCCCCCCAAATTTGCTATTTTTGATTAGGGAAGGAGAGGGAGAGAGAGAGAGAGAGAGAGAGAGAGAGAGAGAGAGAGAGAGAGAGAGAGAGAGAGAGAGAGAGAGGGACAGAGAGAGAGAGGGACAGAGAGAGAGAGGGACAGAGAGAGAGAGAGAGAGAGAGAGAGAGAGAGAGAGAGAGGAAGGGAGAGAGGAGAGGGAGAGGGAGAGGGAGAGAGAAAGGGAGGGAGGGAGGGAGAGAGCAAGAGTATGACCATCAAAGCTCCTCAGATAGAAAATATAATTTTCTCAACATCCTCCCCCCCAAAAAAAGAATAATTTTGGAGAGTGCCCCTGGAAATCAACTCAACATCTATTTGTGTAGGAAGATAGGAATTCCTCAGCAAGATCTTTTTTAGAACCCCCAATTTTTAAAAATCCTTACCTTCTGTCCTAGTAACTCTAAGACAGAAGGGCTAGACAAACAAGGTTAAGATATTTGCCCAGAGTCATACAGCTAGAAAGTGTCTGAGGTCAAATTTGAACCCAGATCCTCCTGACTCTAGGCCTGGATTTCTATCTACTGTGTTATCTAGCTGCAACTCCCACAACCTATTTTCTGAAGGTCTCCTTGAAGTTTAAGAACCCAATTACCTTCAAGGTTCAATCTCCCTATCCCATTTAATGCATATGGCTCCAGTGAGGCAGAGACCATGTCTGCAAGTGAAAGTGTGCCAGCCAGACCATCCTGGCCACATAGAGGATGATACTAAATGACAATGCTGTTGCCTGGAGATTACTCCAAGAGGTACCAGGATCATCTATGACCAAAAGGTTTTATTGGAATGTCATAACCCTCCTATGGCTAAAATGCCTTTGCAGATACTCTCATCTCTCTAAGTTTTCAACAACTTACCTGAGCTGTTGACTTAACCACAGAGGTTGGACATGTGCCTTTGTATAACAGAGACCTTTGGATGGATTTCTCAACAGTATCACAGGCAACAGAGAAGGAGAAAGTCGCTGACTTCTGGGTACAACTGTAAGCAGATGTAGATAGAGAATCTTCAGGCTTCCTGAGTAGCAGGTCTGGTGATTCCTGAGGCTTTTGCCTTGGACAGGGATTGGACTCTTGAGGTCTCTTAGAAGGCTGTGATTTGTAAGGCTTTGGCTTCAAACTTGATTGAACAGGAGAGATTTCCTGTTGCTGGAACTGGGTCAGGAAGACCTTGTTTTGTTGGAAGTGTTTCAACAGAGGCTTATGGCCCCTCTCCCAGAGAAAGGAGCTCATTTTCATTGCTGTTTCCACCAGGGGTGCTAAGTGAGGCTTTGGAGCTCCTTTAGTTGACTTGCCTGGTGGCATCCTTTTTGGGTAAGGGCATTTGGTGTTCAATATCACTTGTGAGGAGTGGGCTGGTAGAGAGGGCCATTCCTCCAAAGGTCTCTTCCTGACTGATTGGGAACATGCAGAGCAACAGGAATGCTGGAAAGAAGCCAAACACATCAGTTCTTCTAGTGCCCCACCCTCCTCCTTCTCTTGGCCACTAGGTATTGTAAGATTTAAAATGGTTAAGCCCATAAACTGTAGTGAGTTAAAATGGTGGAAGATATAAATTTTGATAGATATAAGAGTGGGTGAGTAAATTTGACCGCAGAAATATGTTTCACTACAGTGTCTTGGGTTTTAAATCAAATATAAGGTGGTCACCAGGCAAATATTCCCAATTATTCAAATAACCAAGTCAATTGGGTTTTATAGAGATTTTAATTAACAATACAATGAGTAATCAAAGAAAGAGAGAGAGTAAGAAAGGAATAAGTATGAAGGGCCTCAAGCCAATATGGCCTAGACCTGAGTCTTAAAAGAGAAATCAGTCAGTTTTTTAACACTCACCACAAGGTCTGACTAAACAAGGATTCTAGTAACACCAGGCCAGTTCCATCTCAGCTGGCTTCACAGAGAGCCTTCCGGCCAGAGACTGTTCCAATGGGCCTCTCTCTCCAGAGCCTCCAGAGGGACAGAGTCCCCTTAGAGGAGCTCCAGGGAGACCTCTTTAGAGATTGTCCTCCAAGAGTTTCCCTTCTCCAGAGCCTCTCTCAAGAGATTCTTCCCAAGCGGTCCTCATCAGAGATTCTCCAAAAGGATTTCTCCAAAAGGATCTCTATCAAGAGATTCTGCTTTTTCTTATATAGGGGTTTTTCTCCCATGTCACCTCCCCTAAGTCCCTACATCTACCAAGTACTGTAAATGCTTTCCAAAGGACTGCCCATCTGAATTCTTGCTAAATCAATCAAGATCCTCAGTAAGTCTGAACTAGAGAAAACACAGCTGAGTCAACTAATCTCATCAAGAGAAAACTTGCCTGACCCTTTTAGGTACCTAGCATCCCATTGTATCAATTCTAAAAACATGCCTGGCTCAAAGAACTCCTTGCACCACCATAAGCATGGGTCCAAGTACTTTCTTTGTTTAGCAGGGAGTTTTCTGCCCTAAAGCATTCTTAAGTATGGGTGGAGTAGAGGTCCTCCCATTTCTGATCCTGGCGAGTTCTCACATCAAAATGGGGAATGTTTCTCAGTAGGGAATTTGTTCCAATTAGGAATTCCCTGATGGGGAAATTTTTAACATTCACAAGTCTGAGACATTTTAAGATTTACAGTATGGAGTCAATATAGTCATATTTAGGCTCTGTACATGGAGATGTATGGAACCAAGACTCAGCTTCCCCCAAGTCCACCCCAGATAACTAGCCCAATGCCAAAACCCCAGATTTGTATCATCCCAGCTCAAAGAACCAAGAACTTGAGCATTCAAAGTTAGATTGGGATAGGTTAGGGGAGAGCATATTTAGATGTCCCTGTTCTTTCTCCATTTGGGGTTACAGAGAAGGACCAGTGGAATCATTCCCATGAATAAGAACATTCCCTTAGATCCTTTCAGCTCTCGAGGGTAGATTTCTGAAGTTAGAGCTAAAGTGAATTAACACTGATTGACTGATCAGGGTCTCAGTATCCTAGGCAAGTAAAAGATTGCTAAGGACACTTCTGGCAATGATTGCCCATTTGCAAAGGGTCTTTCCAACTCCCCAGTCTCTGATTCTCTAATTATATTAACCCTCATGCATCCAGAGGATTCATTCAATTGGATATAATTGGGTTCTTTCTTCCTGAGGGAGGATTCTTTCTCTTCTCCCCCACCTTCAAAGCTTCCCTTTGTACCTCCAAAGAGCTGTAAAAGGGAATGCCATGTCAAAATCAGCCAAAAATACAAGGTCTTTCTCCTGCCCATCCCAATTTCCTTCCACCGTTCTCCCACTTCTGCCACAATCCTCTCTCTCTTCCTAATAAACAAATTCTTTGGGAACTCTTGTAGGAAGGAAGGAAGGGACAGAGTAAATTTTATGGATTAGCTTTAAGAAGAAGAAGAGATCTTAGACAGATAGAGGGAAATCAGTTCTTGAAAGACAAGATGACTTCCATATGGCCATTCAGCCAAAGGCTACTGAAATTTCCTGACCAGGCCACTTTCTCAGCTGATCTTCCCCCTTAATTGCATCATAATCCTTGGGGTGTATGGGGTGATCAGGGAGGGGTAGATCTCTGGTACAGAGGGCTTGTCGTGCCCTCCTAGGGCAGCTCTCCAGCCTCTGACCCTCAACTGACACCCAGCTCTCACTTGTGGCTCCTAGTAGCTGCTAGCATGCGGCAGCGGCCACACCCCAGACAATGGCTTCGACAGGCCGGCTAAACCTTGTGAGGGTAGCCATCGGGTCATAGACCCCTAGTGAACCAGGGCCTTGCTCACCCAGCATGTGAAGACTGCTTCAGCGGAACAGGCAGAAGAAACCAACAAGAAGGTTCAACGGCTGAGAGGGCGACGCAGCAAAGCACTATGGAGTGCTTAGGGCATGTTGGAGCACAAAAGACAACACGGCCATCTAATGCAGCTGAGGAAGTCTCCAGATGCCACTGTACCCAGGCTTCCAATGCCACGAGAGTGGGACTGTCTCTGTGCACCGACTTTTCCACTTAAATCTTCACGAACAAGTGTCTTTGTGCACAAAAACGCACAAAGACAATAGTCATCCTCGGTTACTGAGAGACTACAATAATAATAATTAATAATCCCGGAGCAACTGGGAACCCTTAAGGCCATCTCTTCATCAAGTGCCTTTCTATTAGAGCTATCTTTTGATTTGAGGGGAGGGATAAATAGTGGGCTGTCAAAGCAAAAGCAGCTATATTTAAAATAATCCAGGACCCTGCATTTTATCTTTGATTACCAAGAAAATCATTGACCATTAATTTGTTGGTTATCAGCAGTTCTAATTAATGCATTGATTTTTAATATCCAGAATGCTGCCTCTCAGAATTTTACTCATCACAGCTGGTGGCAGTCATGGGAATCCTAGAACTTTGTACCCCAGATCCTTATCAAGAAATTTTTCCCCTATGTTTTGGGCCCAAGTGGAAACTTTTACCACAAGGGAAGAATTTCCTTGTAATCTGTTGCCCCTAGTCATGACATTTGTCTGTGTAAAAAAAAGGGTGCATGAATAATTTTGTGTGCCTTATCCTTTTTCTGTGTCCTTGTTTCAATAATTGACATTTGGAACCTTTAGTTACATTTCTTGGAATCCCTCAAAGAAGATCTCTCCAAACATAATTGGGAGTGGTAGCTTTGAAGATAAACCGATATAGCCTCTAAGAAACTAAAATTGGCGACCACTGAAAGGAACATAGCAGTTGGGCATTTCAAGGAGCTTGAGGGGCTGAGAAAGTCCTGTCTTCCCACCAAAATGAATGTTGAGTTGGTCCTTAATGTGGCCTCTCTCTATAACTTTGGAGAGTTGAGGAAATTGTGTTTTCCAGTTGGTGAGCCTGTGATGATGTTAGGCACTTTTCTTGTTCTCAAGGATTAAGGAACCTTGACCCAGTTGGTTCCCTACTCCATAAGGTCCTTTAGGAGATGTGAAATTATAGAGTAAAATTTGTCTCCTGTGTAGGTGTGTGAGTAAAAAGCCAGCCATCTTTTGGTAAATGGGGGAAGGGGAAAGTGTGGGTGTAGTAATAGGAAGCACACTTGTTTCTGGCCCCAACCATTTAACTTGTTTAAAAAAAAAGGAAGTCTCTAGATTTAGTTCTCATTCTACCCTATTTTAGCTTAGGAACCCATTGGCAGCTTTGCCTTCATTGGGCAAGCATGGCACTGTGAAACCCAGCCATGGAAATCAAGGGCTGATGAGAGAAATTCTGAACCTTTCCAGGAGGTTTCTGTGATATTGTAAACACTGATCAAACTTTTTTTTTTCCTTATGCCATTAACTAACCACCAGTTCTGGTGCTGAGAATTTGGCACCCACTTTCTTGAGATCTTGATTGTCAAGGAAGGGACAGATCCCTGAGTTCTGATTAGAGTCAGAAACAGAGCACCAGGTCTATGGCTATGTTCTCCAACTGAAACAAATGAACTCTCAGGAGGGATTCCTGAAAAACAATTAAATCTTAAGCAAGGGCGTATTTGGAGACCTTATCTTTAAAAAAAAAAAAAAGCTGAGATAGCAGGGCAGTTGAGTGACTCAGTGGATTGAGAGCCAGGCCCAGAGACAAGAAGAGGTCCTGGGTTCAAATCTGAAACTTCCCAGCTGTGTGACCCTGGGCTAGTCACTTAACTCCCACTGCCTTGCCCTTACAATTCTTCTGCCTTAGAACCAATTCACACTATTCTAAAGGCAGAAGGTAAGGGTTGGTTGTTTTTTTTTTGGCTTTTTTTTAAAGCTGAGATAAGAAGCTAAACTAAAAAGCTTTCAATAATAGGAACCAAATATCTCATGCTAATAGAGACTCTCTCGGAAAAACTCCTTACTGCATGGGATGAGGGAAAACTTCCTGTTGAGCCAGGGAAAACAAAAAAGCTAGCAGTTAAGCTGGGTGGCATTTGCTCCAAAACAACTAATTTAGCTGGGAAATTGCTCACAGAAAAGGAAATAATTGAGGTTAATTATAAGAAACAACTCTCTCCACCACCAACAGTTGGATTACTGGTACCTTTGGGGTAGACTGATAGATTCCACCACTAAAATTTAAAATTCAGTCATCTGAGGACATCAATTTAATCTCTCTCCAGGTTCCTCCTCCTACCCCTTACCTTGCTTCTTTGCTCCTTCAAGACCCTGTCTTCTACAATGGTGCTTATCTCTTGGATCTTGCCTCTAGCCTTCCAGCCTACATTAACCCCTTCCACTCTAGCTTGCTCATTTCCCTTGGCTCATCCTTTACATAATTACCCTGCCCTGTGTTGAAACTTTTATTGGACTGAATATTTAATTTGTGGTCAGCAGGGATTTTAATTTCTAAATCCCAAAATGAATCACTCAAGTAAGTGCAATTTTGTAGTAGTTTATTTTACAATAGAGGGAAGATATTAAGGAAGAGAGAAAAGGAGATAGAGAGAAGGGGTAAGAGGGAGAGGGAGAGGGGGAAGAGGAAGGAGGAGAAAGAGTCCAACTTTGAGTGACTGATGAATCATCCTTGTGTATCTCTGTTTCCACTATTTAAAAACCTTTTTCTCTTCTGTCACCTCTAAATTTTTATGTCTACCAATCACAGTAGATGCTCTTCTCCAGGACTGCCCACTCTTTCACACATGGGTCACAGGCCTCCCACTCAATGCATGAAATGGGTGTTCATACCTTTTTGTGGTTAGTTCACACCTTTTTATAGTTAGTTCATACCTTTTGTGGTTAAAATGGGTAGATCTACTTTAAATACTGGGTTTATACCTTGGGGATTAGAATCTAAAAATAGACAGGGGATTACAAATTAGCCTTCACAATAAAGGAAGAGCTAAGTACCTTCATTGTTACAATCAGGGGAGAGCTAAATCCAATATTCACACCTGCAAGTTTCTTCTGTGAAGCCCCTTCCTGATACCTGCCATTCTACTCCCAAATCACTCCAGAAATTACAGGTCAGAGAATCCTTGGCAGATCCTTCTGAGATTCCCAAACCACCTTTTCCTACTACAGTTCCTTCACTTTCCCCTTCACCTCCACCCTCTCATCCCCTCTGTGCCTGTTTGGGGCTTTTTTCATCTATAATTAGTCTTAATTATTTCCATTTCCAAGAGTGATACCCCACCCAAATTGGTTGTTGTCTTGGACCAAATGTCACAGAACTTAATGGCTTGCTTTTTTGTTTTCCCTGACTCAACAGGAAGTTCTCCCTCATCCCATGTGGTGATGAGTTTTCCTAAGGAAATCCCTGTTGGTTTTGGGTTTGAGAAAATCCCCCAAGAATAGAGACACGGAGACAATGCAAGTAAGCAAGGGTACACCTTTAATGAAACTAATGCGCTAGGGATGTTCCAAAGAAAGAGCTGCACGGTGTGTCTAGGAGGCTACCTTATATAGCACAAATGAACAGGATGTGGCAGTTACTTAACAGGATGCTTTGGTCAGTGTGGCTGTAGCTTGAGTTGGGGGTTCCAGCTGTCTGAGCAGGGGGTTTCATAATTCAGAATGTGCCTGACTAGCAGTTGGGCTGACCTGGGCAAGAATGTCCTTTCCAAGGGGAGTCATTCTGATCTCCATCATTGGCATGAGATTTTTGCCTCCCATGAGGAAAATCTTTTAGTATGACTTCCTATCTCATTTTTCTTAAGATAAGGTCTCCAAAGAAGCTCTATTGTGGGGAAAGGGAGCAACATGGTGGCAAACTTCAGGAAGAAAAATCAAGCTTCAGGAATAAAAGATGGAATGATTTTAGCGGTTCACATAGGAATAGTGTGACTTTAAAGCCCCCTGTGGAATATTAAAGCATGAAGGTGAAGGGGAGAGAGGAGGGTTGTGAAAGCTGGAGGCAATGATTTTGCTTTCCCTGGATGAGATGTCTTAACCCTAGCCCATCCCTTCCCCAAAGCAATGAACTCCATGTCACCCTTATGATTGGGGGAATTTACTGGGACTGTTTATTGGATCCTGGAGCTTCTGAATCAGTCCTGGTGATTCTAAATGTAATTCTTTGGGGTCTTTAAATGTAGTTAGGGTTTCAATGAAGTCTCAGCATGTTCCTAAACTATACCCTAAACCAATAATGGCAAACCTATGGCATGAGTGAAAAAGATAGCATGTAGAGCACTCTCCATGGACACTCAGCCACCCACCCCTACCCCATGACAGAGTTTGTTATTAGAAAGGCAGAGGGACTTGGGCAGAACTACTCCTCTCCCCCTCTCCACCATGCTGAACACCATTTCTTCACATCCCCCACTCCTCTTGCCCAGAAGCCCCATGGGAGTGCATAGTGATAAGGTGGGCAGCTCACAGACAGCAGAGCTGGAGGGGATCCAAGTGCTTGGGCCATTCCCCTTCTCCTCTCTACACTCACTGAGGACATTCCTCACTTCACCCACCCAGAAACCCAATGGGAGCTCCTTCTCCCTCCCCTATATTGGGTAAGGGGAGGGTGAGGTGTATTTGGCACTTGGTAGAGGGGAGGGGCATGGCATATGATCTCTGGTGTCAGAGGACTAGCACAGCACTCTGTCTGAGAGGTGAGATGGAATCAGGGCCTGTACTCCATCTCTAAAAGGTTTGCTATCACTGCCCTAAACTGTGGTTTCAATATGTTCTTACAACAGATGTTCTTACAACAATGTTCTTACAACAGAACATTCATTTCTCCTCATGTCTGATCCCCTACAAATCTATAAGGATGAAATCTGCTATGTAAACTCAGGGCTATCATTTCTTGCTCACCTGATGGTACTATGCCTCTGAAACTGCCCAAGGACTCACTCCTTTTGTCCTTAGTCCTCCTCATTCTAAACACTCAGGAAGTAGTAGAACATACATTTGAAATCCCCTTGATATTCTTGACTCTCTTTGGACCTCTTTATCCACCAACATGAACCTAAAATCTGCTGTCCCTATTACATTAAAACTAAAGGAACCCTATAATTTATCTCCTAGTATCCTCTGTTCACGGAAGCTATTGAAGGAATTTCATCTATAATTGACATCTATAATAAATAGACTCAGGCTTTTATTCCTTGCAAATTCCCATGCAAAATGTCAATCCTCCCTGTTAAAAAAAAAAAAAATCTAAACCAGGACTAGATGTCCAACCAATTTATCATTTTGTTCAAGATCTGTGTGCAATTAATTCATATGTCATACCCAGGCATCCAATGTTGCCAAACTCTACTATGATCTGTCAGTGTGGAATCTAGAAGCCCCCAAACTTGTAGCCTAGTGATATTTGATGACACCCAGTTTTGTTAGCTCAAAGGTGAAAGTATGAAGTTTGACCTTGTCATATGAGTTTCTCCCTGAGGAAAAGTCCAACTTCAAGAGTCTCAGACCAACAATAGACCTTAGAGTATTTTAGGTGGGGAGGACAAAACTTGCCCGACCCTTTTAGGTACCTAGCATCTCATTGTATCAATTCTAAAAACAGACCTGGCTCAAAGAACTCCTTTCCCCACCATAAGCATGGATCCAAGTACTTTCTTTGTTTAGCAAGGAGTTTTTTTTCCCCTAAAGGATTCTTAAGTATGGGTAGAGTAGAGGTCCTCCCATTTCTGATCCTGGCGAGTTCTCACATCAAAATGGGGAATGTTTCTCAGTAGGGAATTTGAGGATTCCTCAGTGTGGAGTAAAATTTTTAACATTCATAAGTCAGTGAAATTTTAAGGTTCACACCTCTGAGAGACCACTGGCTCAACCCTCAAAGTAAAAAGACAAGACATGGTTGGGAAAAGGCTTTGCTTTAAATTGTAGGGAAACCTTGAGCATTTTTAAACTGACCAACAAATTTCCTCCTAGCCATTTTTGCCTTAGGAAAGGAGGTAAAGGGCACAGCTGAGAGAAAGGGAATTTTGGAGAGCCTCGAGCAAATTAGAAAAATAAAATAAAATAAAGAGAAGGTAATTAGATAGGTATTCTGACTTAAAGATAATTTTTAAGCTTTTCCTTAGTGATTCTAAGTTTTATGTTTGGTGAGAAATTCTTATGGGTTTTACTTTTTTTGAAAAGTAAAAAGACCATTTTCTTAAGACCAGTGAATACTGATTATTTTCTATAGTGATTTACCTGTAATTTTTCCTTTTTTAAAGTAGAGAGAACTAATCCAATTTGGTATTTATTTATTTTGTAAGCATTGTTTTTTCTGATAGATAATCATTAGTACATGACTGCTTTTAGGGAAGGGAATTTTCTAGAGATGCCCTGCATTTTATCACCCCAGCTCTGGACTGTGGGTAAAGTCATTAGAACTTATTAAGGTTAAGTTTGCTAGATTTCTCGTTAAAAAGGAATTTATTCAGAACCCCTGGAGCACTAACTATCATCTCAAGATGCTTCTTAGGTGGCCAAAGCCTGGACAAAATTTTCCTGCAGCCTAGAATCTAAAGGATTCTGGATGAGAAATCTGAAGGTGCCCCCAAGACATCACTGGAACCAGTAAGTATTGCCTTTCTTAATTGCTTTCATTTTGCCTTTCAGTTTTCTGTAGCAGACAAAAACTTGGCCCTTTTATTTCCCCTGGGAAGTCTAATTCTACCCTGAGCAAGGTTCCCTTTAAGTAGAGAATTTAGAAAAGAAGAGAGCTATTCCCCAGATTTAGCTAAAGTAGGAAAGGTTTAAAATAGTACCATTTTACCTTGTTAAGAGGCCTAAAAGTAATATGTTTTCATTTGAGAATTTGCAGCAGGGTACTAGTTCAGTATAAGAATAGAATTGCAGAATGTGTTTGTCCCAAAGTAGTATCAGAAGAGTTTAGGAAAAAATGATGGAGCCTGGAAACATTGTTAACAAACAGAAGATAATTTATTTTAAACCCTAAGCATGGTTAGAGAGAATGGGCATCTAAGGGTGAATTGTATGGGAAGATAATTGGGAAAAGAAATGCTATGGAGGAAATTGGTTATTGATGCAGTCACAGGGGTGAATGGAAGGGCTGAGAGATGGCTCAGCTGGATTCCTGACAGGTTCTACAACTGACTGTTGATCATTACAAATTTACACATAGCATTAATATTTCAAATTAGGGGAGAAAGCCTTAGAGAGGGCAGAAATTGAGGAGGCAGATAGATAGAAAAATTAGGCATTGTAAATGAGAAAGCAAGTTCAAAGAGATCCCTTTTCCTAAAAGGAGGAAGAATTTAGTTCATAAGGAAAACCTGGCAAACATCAGTGCCAAAAGGGGTGGGGGAAAGCAATACACATTCAAATAATAAATTCTAAGCAACATTTTTGAGAAATAGAGTTCAGATAGAACACTGAACTCCTTCCCAGTACTAGTATGTATACATGTATACATATTGAAGCCTCAAGGCAAGAAACAACGAGATTAGAAGGAAGCCTTTGAACCTAGGAATGCAAATTACCTATGGACTGGGCCCAAGTTCAGTGGTAACTGTAGTCCTTATTGACAATGAATAGATAATTTAGTAAGGCTGGAACTCAAATCAAGGAACCCTGTAATATGACTACAAGAGAATTATTTTCACAATAATTTTTATCTACAGGCTTTTTGCTTTGGCTGTGACTCAGTTGTAATATTATTTCTTTCATAAAAGTAATAGTTAATAGGAGTAAAAAGTTTAAGCTATTTAAGCATGATTATAATTCTTAAGTAGTTAGAGGAGAATGAAAACAGTTTTTTTTTAATCCCTAGAATATGAAAGAAAATTCTTAAGTCTATTGCCTATCCTGAGTTAACACTAATTTAAGTACCTCACTACATTGTAAAGACAGGATTAAGTCTCCTTTGTCTACTTTTTGATTGAATCAACACAAGCTTGAACTAGGTGGAGGAGCTCATAAAACACATAGTGAATTCACACCCTACCTAATACTAGGTGAGAAGCCAGCAAGATACTTGGTGAGCTCCACCCTTTTTTCTAACTCAAACAGTTGTGACTTCTTTTAAGAGTTCACACCCTCAGAAATTGTGAACCCTTTTCATGAGTATTCACCCCTCCAGAAGGTGCAAACTGGTTTCCACAAACTCTGCCCCCTGGGCAGTGCTATACAATTTGGAAGCTGTGATTGGACCCTGTGAAGAGGGGAGGAGACTGAGCATAATACTTCAGGGGAAGAAATGAACATTTAATGAAATAGAGGAATTAATTCTAGGTATTCCTAACCAAACAACCAGAACTAAAAAGAAAATGAGATGATCAATTTTGACACTCAAGAAAAGCACAAAAATGTTCATAGAAAAGAAACTCAAGGAAATCAGTGGGATTAAACTAATCACATCCCTGCAAGGAAAAATGATAACTAGAATACTTGAGATTTCTATAGTACTTAATATATTTAAGGTATTCAAGGGAAACAATGAAGTTAAACTGATTACACTTATGGGAAATTAATGACTAGAATACTTAAGATACTTATGGTACAAAACATATTTGATATTCTTTAAGGTGCTTGAGGGAAACATTGAGGTTAAACTGAATACATTAATAGTAAGAAGGTGATAACTAAGTTGCTTAAGATGTATATGATACCTAAAGAACTTAGGATACTTAAAGATACCTAAAGAACTTAGGATACTTAAAGATACCTAAAGAACTTAGGATACTTAAGGTACTGAAGACACTTAAGAACTTTATCATTATTAGAACAATGAATAAAAGCATATATAGACTGAGACCAGAGAGTAAGTTGAATATGATTAGATGATATCTAACAGAAAAATCAAGGGATAAGAAAATTGCTGGAAAAAGAAAAGGAGAGAAAGTTGGAGGTAAATCATCACACATGAGGAGGCATGTAAGAATTCATACAGTGGAAGGGAAGATGGCCAGGTGTGGCAGGCAATTCTTGAATCTCACTCTCATTGGACTGGCATAAAGTAGGAATAACATCCACACTCAGCCAGGTATAGAATCTTAGCCTACCCAATAGGGAAACAAGAAGGAGGGGGAAGGGACAAAAAAAAAAGGTGGACAAATGGGAAGGGGAACTCAGGGAGCTGAGTAAACACAACCAAAAACAATAGGCAGAATGGGCAGGAGAAATAGGGGAAAATAAGACAAAGGGTAACACACAGTAGTCATAATTGTGAATGAGATGGAACTAATTCATTAAATGTAAGAAGATAGCAGAATGGATTAAATGCCAGAATCTCACAATATACTGTCCATAAGAACTCTTTTAAAACAGAGACACACATAATAAAGATAAAGAGCAAAATCTACTATGCTTCAGCTAAAGCTAAAAAAGCAAAGGGAACAGTTATTACTTCAAACAAAGCAAAAGTGAAAATTGACCTAATTGATAAACGTAGTGGTGGTTATTTCAATAGATGCAGAAAAAACTTGACATTCCTATTAAAAGCACTAGAGTAAATTGGAATAAATGGAGCATTCAGCTATCACTGTCTGCAGATGATATGATGGAATACCTAGAGCAGTATTGGTGAATGTTTTTTGAGTTCTGTGCAAATAGAAATTTGATACACCTGAACTACATTTACCCAGCATCCTTTTTAAATTACATCCTCACTTTGAAACCTGAATTTTGGGAGATAAATTTTGCTGAAGCCCACCTGCAGGGGTTTGGGGGCTTTTGCTTTGGTAAAGCTCTGCAGGTGTAGGTCTCTGGCTCTGTGCTTTGCTCACTCGGCTGAAGGAACCCCTTTCTTTCTCAATTTGTTGTTATTAAATCCTAAAAATTTAAATATTTGGAGTATTCATTTATTTTTACTCTCATAGTTCTTATGCCCAAACTGCAACTTTGCTGGGTGCCATCAGGCCACGATGTCTTGATAAGGTCACTCATGGAAGCCAGAAGGTCACAAAGTGACTCCTTGGCAGGATGGAATTGTCCACTCAACCCCCTCTATATAACTTCTCTCATCAACATCCCTTACTAATGAAATTGGCATGACTATTGTCCTCTCCCTAGTCTCAGAAAAAGTAATATAAGAGCAAAATGCTTGTACACTTTCCCCCAAAATATCATCAAAAAGATCACTTATAAATCCAAACCCAAAAGATCATCATGGATCAACTTTTGCTTAAGTACATCATTCCCAGCAAAAGTTGTGCCCACAAGCCAAGCCCAGAAAATCCCCTACTCCCCTGTACAGAAACTTATTCTCCTAAATCCAGAACATAAATCAGTCATAAAGACTGTACAAAATGCTTCATCATGCGTCAGTGACTTGATTTTACCAACCAAAATCCTCCTTGAAAAACTCCCTAAGAAACCCTGAAAAATGATCAGCCTAATATTAAATCTGAATTGTATTCTCAGTACTCCTTTGATTTCTCAATGTCACTACTATGATTGTTAATTGTCTTTAGAATTTCTGATTGAATATCTATTTTTATTAAAGGTAATAAGTGATTTTCCTTGATTGTCAGCTCAAAGCTCCTCATAGGCTAATGAGAAAATTAAGCCACCTGTGATGAAATCATTTATCTGTGTATCCTGTCAGAATCAATAGTTATCATACAAATGTATAGAATGATCTCAGAATGTTAATCAAACAATTTGTTAAAATTTAATGTATCAATTATCCAATTATCTTTACTTGAACATGTGGGTTGAATAATGTAACCATGTGCCAAGAAAATGGGTATAAAAATAAAGGCTAAACCTGGACAAGGTGAAGCAGCCACTTCACGCAGAGCCTTGCCCCTGGCTGATACATACTACAGCTGCCTTCCATCTCTCATTTCTGCCTAGTCGCTCTACCTGCCAAGGACTCCCTGGAGCCATAGGCTCATCTGGATCTGATACCTTGGCCCAACTTCAAGCTGCCTGTGAGCCCCCCAAATTACCCCAGAGAGGGGAAGGAGGAAGCTGAAGAGAGAGGGCTGGGATATGTCCTTGGGCTCTGGTAAGGTGAGGGGGGGACAGAGCAGCTCCCCCCTCCCATGCTGGACCAGCATGTGTGCCAAAACTTCACCAATGCTAACCCAGAGTATCCTAGACAATCAACCAAAAAATTAATAGAAACAATAACTTTAGGAAAGTCACAGGATATAAAGCAAACTCACATAAATCATCAACATTTCTCTATATTATTACCAACAAAACCCAAGAGCAAGAGATAGAAAGAAAAATCCCATTTAAAATAACTGTAGACAGTGTAAAATAATTGAGTCAACCTGCCAAAACAAACCCAGAAATTATATAATTATAATTAAGAAACATTTTTCACACAAAGTCAGATCTAAACAATTGGGAAAAATGTTAATTGCTAATGGGTGGGCCAAGCTGGTGTAAAAGACATTTCTTCCTAATTTAATTTACTTAATCAGTGCCATACCAATAAAACTACCCAGAAATTATTTCATAAAGTTAGAATAAATAATTTTTAAAAATTCATCTGGAAGACAAAAGACCTAGAATATCAGGGGAATTAATGAAAAAATTTTGAAGGAAAGTTGAAAAGCTATACAGAATCTTAAACTACATTATAAAGCAGCAACACATCAAACCAATCAGTTACTGGCTAAGAAATAGAGTGGAGAATCAGTGGAATAGATTAGGAAATCAATATGTAAAGATAAATAACCCTAATAGTCATTTGTGTTTGACAAACCCAAGGATCTAAGATTTTGGAAGAAGAACTCACTATTTGACAAAAACTTTTGGGAAAACTAGAAAACAGTATGGCAGAAATTAGGCATAGACCAACAAGTAAAAATGAATACATGATTTAGAAATAAAGGGTGATATCATAAAAAATTTAGGAGAACAGAGAATAGTTTAGACCTATGGATAAGAGAAGCATTTAGGTCAAAAGAACACGATGAGATATAAAATAGCTCACTTTGACTACATTAAGTTTAAAGGTTTCTGTACCAAAAAAAAAAATCAATGCAACAATGATTAAAAGGCAAACAAAAAACTAGGGAAAATTTATGGTAAATCTCTCAGATAAAGATTTCATTTCTCAAATATATAGAGAACTGAGTCAAAATTTTAAGACTACAAAGTATTCCCCAATTAACAAATAGTTAAAGGATTTGAACAGACAATTCTCAGATATTTTTGACCCAGCCATACCACTACTGGGTCTGTATTCCAAAGAAATTAAAGACAGGGCAAAAGAAGCTACTTGTATGAAAATATTTGTAGCTTTTTGTTGTGGCAAAGAACTGAAAACTGAAGGGATGTCCATCCATTGGAGAAAGGCTGAGCCAGTTGTGGCTGCAACGGAATACTATCATGCCATAAGAAATGACAAACAAGATGATCTTGGAAAAAAGCTTTGAAAGACTTATATGAAGTGGTCCAAAGTGAAGTGAGCAGAACCAGGAGAATGTTGTACACAGAGGTAACAACAATAATGTATGATGATTGATTATGAATGACTCAATTACTATCAACAAGACAAGGATCCAAGACAACTCCAAGGGATTCCTGACCAAAAAGGATATTCACCCCCATAGAAGGAACAGATGGATTCCAAATGCAGATGGAAACATGCCATTCTTCACTTTATTTCCTCCATAAACTTTTCTCTAGTGTAAGCAATACATGTCTTATTTCATAATTTGATGAACATGGAAATATGTATTATATGATAATATTTGTTCAACCTATATCATATTATCCTATTTAGACTTCACCTTAGTTGCTGTACTGAAAATCTTTTGTCAAAGGACAAACTTATGGCAGTACATACTGAAGATAAGAACTATGTCAAAAGCCTTAGAAAATTCACCTTTAAGTAAGAGGTCTATTAGACAATCAATTTAATCCTTTATTCTGTAAAAATTAAATTTATATCTTTAATAATAAAAATCACATTTTAAGAGATTTATTAATGATCATTAGAAATCAAGGAATAAAGAAGATACAAAATAAAGACCACGTGCCCATGGCTGCTCAGCCAGTCCAAACACCCACCTTACCACCACCAAGCTTGGGACAGGAAGTAAACAGGTGGGAATTCCACATCCCTGCCTAATATCCCCTATCTACGGAAAGTATGTAATGACAAGAAGTCAGTGGGCTCCTGGGAAATGTAGTTTTTTTTAGGGTAGCAGATTTTCAATTATACAATATTGTCTAAATTTAATATTTAATATGGAAAAGTGACTTGATGAAATGGGCAATGGGAATGGGTTTCATTTCTTCTCCATATACTGTTGTTCTTTGTAAGGTCTGCTTGCTTGAAGCTGGCAGCCACCACAAGCTCTGGCCAATAAAATCAGTCAATCTGCTCCTTCTCACACAATTTCCATCGTATTAAAACACCTTACCCTCATAGTAAAAATTGAAGAAGTGTTTGTCATCAATTAGTGATTCATTGAGAAGACAGTGTCTTTCAGGGAAGTGTGTGTGGGGGTGGGGGGAGGGAATGATAAAAATGAATTTTAATGCCAAATAATTTGATTTCTAAAATTAACCTATATTATTTCTTCTTGTGTCCCCCACTCTGTGGTCAAATTCAGAAAAAAAAAGGTTTTTCCGAAATGTTCTTTAAGTTCCCACCCTGAGACATCCAAATTGGGATAGACCCTACCTAGCTGGAAATTTGAGGGTTTTTTTCTCTGGAATACTGGAGCTAGATCTGGTGTGAAAACTCAAGAGACTTTAGCCCACTATAGCTGGGTTACAGAGCTGAGAGACCATACAGTCTGGAGGAAGACATGAATTCAAATCCCATCTTGGATACTGCGGGTCATAATAATTCTACCTCATGGTTGCTGAAAGAATTAAAAATACAAAAATATTTGTAAAGCCCCTTACTTAGCACAGTATCTGGCACACAGTAGACATTTAAGTCAGATTTTCCTTCCTTCCTGAACTCAAACTGTCCTGCAACCTCAGCTTCTCCAGTAACAGGGATTATAGTTCATGCCACCATACCTGCTCCCCAATCTTTTTCAAGGCCAACTCACACTAGTGCACTGTGCCTAGTCCTAGAGATCAACTCAGATTAATAAACTGGTCCTTGTTCCTCTTACTTATGCCCAACTATTTGCACTTCCTAAGGCCAGTTCAAAGAGCTGGTGACCTCAATCATTGCCTCTCATTTTTCTGAATTCTGTATGTTCTTATTCACCAAGTCAGAGGACAGAGTGTCCCTTAATGACAGAGAAATTCTGGTATTTAATCACCCTGACCAATTCATGACTGATATTATAATAAAGGATTTTTCTGACTTGTAACTACACTCTGAGCAATAATGCCTTTTCTCACAATCTTTCCTTGAGGACCTACTCTGCAAGAAAGGATGACCACCATTCATTTTAAGTTGGTTTTGCTTTTCCTGGGTATTTCTTGCATTGGAGTTCTAATTTTAGTACTAATTTCTGCCCCGATGTTTTCTTAAATTCTTTTATTTCCTTCCTAACCAATTCTTGAGCTAAAAATTATTTCTTCATTTCTTTCTGGCCAAGGTGTCCTGATATCTGCGGTAAAGATCTGCTGGAAGAAACACTTCTGCAAATCTGTGTTAAAAAAAAAAAAATCTATTCCAGGTATTGTCACCAAAGGACCCAATTAAAGATACCAAGTTTCTGCATGATAGAAGCATGTTTGAATTTAAGTAGATTGAACTAGACAACTTGTAAGAAATTCTAAAAGACAGACACAGAATTTCCAAGAGAAAGTGCTTCCCAGAAGCAGACAAATTCATGATGCAGCAGACAGCTCCTCCCAAGACTCCAGCCCTAGATGCATCGTGATGAGAAAGGAAGAGTTCTTCTCTTCTATACCCTTGTCCTTTTGGTTCTAAATGCACATTTTATGGTTCTCCATGGATACTCTCCATACACAATATTCCTGCCTACTACTCAAGGACATCTTGTTCCAGCCTTTGATATGCTTGCCATTTTGTTCCTAAGTTCTCTCCCTCCCTCTAAGCTACCCATGCCTAACTAAAACTAAAACTCCCATAAAGTCTTATTCTGGTTGCTAGTGAGGACTCATACTCATCACTCTATCCCACAGTTCCTACTGGCTCATGAGAACCATATTGCACTTTTAAAGGATAATGCTTTCAAGGAAGTATCAAAGAGGGGAACTATGAAAATAAATATAGTATTGTAAATCCCAGCTGTGTAATTGACTGTGTTTCTATATTCTATAAGTTGAAAAACACATATATTCTGTTCCCTTGATGGGGCAGGATCTTATTTTAGAAACATTTCCTTGAGAAAAACCACATCCACCCATTCCTGAAATTCATCTGATGTTAAAATTGATCTTTACTGACATTTAAATTATTCTATGTAGAATGCTGCCTGAAAATGGTGTATATTTTAAAAAGCACATTTTTCCTTTATTCAGTGTATAGGCTTTATTTAAGTATCTACCAAATGTGATAAATAAGAATCTTTTTTGTTTACTATCTAGACTCCTGCTTACTGATCTCATCCTCAAGAACCCAATGAGATTCGTGAGTAATGATTCCTTCAGGTGAGCTTCTAACTTAATTCCACCACAGCTGCAAAAGCTTTCATTTTTTATAATGTAACAATCTTTATTTTGAGAAAAGCAACAAAATTAGACTGTTATCATTTGAGAATTATGATATGTGAGGTTGGCTTTGTATGTTTTCTATTAAAAATAATGTCAAATGGTCTAGTAAAGAAGATGGTCTTCCATAATTTGTTTTCATTTTGATCCTTTAAACAATAATCCATAAAAAGACTGAAAAAGTAGAGCAAAATAATGAATTTTCTTTGGGTCCTATTTTTTTCATTTAAAAAAATCCCTTACCTTCCATCTTAGAATCAGTGCTGTATATTGATTCCAAGAGTAGTAAGGGCTAGGTAATGGGGGGTGAGTGACTTCCCCAGGGTCATGCAGCTAGGTTTGAATCCAGGATCTCCCATCTCTAGATCTGGCTCTCAATCCACTGAGTCACCTAGCTGTACTATCTCTTCAGATATATTTAAATATACACTGATCATTTTTATTTACACAAAGCCTAACTACTTAGGCTTTTATTACATTTTGTTAATTGTCCATAAATTCCCAAATTGGATTAGGGATTTTACATACAGAATTACTTGAGTCACCATAAGGAAATGCTGAAATCATATTTCTCCAATTTTAAATCTCACTGAAAATAACAAGCCACAGATGGGCTCATTTTTCAAATCAATTGCTCAAGGACCCTTTTCAAGATTTTTTCCTCTAGCACATAAATCACATTATCCATAGCATACAGAGAGTTCAGGCAAGGTAGAAAACATAAAGTATATAAATATTTAAGACTCTTTACATTTTCAGTGAAGGTACTACATTGATGTTTTTCCTATAGCCCTGAGTTAGTTCCATAAGACTTGCTTTGATTTCCCCCATAGTAATTAATTCATGGAAGGCCATTATAATTAGACTTTGTCAGATTCTACTAAACTATATTGTCTTACCACAAGCTAGTTAAGGACAACATTATCTAGTAATTTCTACCTGCAACTTGGAAAAGGATCAAGGAAATGCATCTGCCTACCTTCCCTGGGGGGAAAAAAGTTTTAAAAAAATCATTTCAAGTTCTGTTAATAACTAACATCTTATTTAAGAACACCAAGTCATTGATTCAGGGATTGGTCTCTGAGTTTACATAACTCAAACTGGATCATTTGTGGGCAGTGGTCAAGGACACATCATTTATTATTTATTTATTTGTACATATTTGTCCATGGTTACATGATTCTTATTGTCTCTTTGCCCTCTTCCCTTCCCCTACCAGAGCTGACAAGCAATTCCACTGGGTTATATATCTATTATCAATCAGAACCTATTTCTATATTATTCATTTTTGTGATAGAGTAATCTTAAGGACGTGTCCTTTAACAAAAAAAGTGTTTACAGGAAGGAGATGGCTTCATGAAGTAGACAGCCAAATAAATGTAACGAAGTAAGATTCCTATTTTAGAAATAGACATTAAGTACAAACAAAACCAATGTAACTAAAATCAGAAGGGAAGCAACAAATTGGGAAAAAATCTTCATAGAAACCTCTGGCAAAGGTTTAATTACTCAAATTTACAAAGAGCTAAATCAATTGTACAAAAAAGCAAGCCATTCTCCAATTGATAAATGGGCAAGGGACATGAATAGGCAGTTCTCAGCCAAAGAAATCAAAACTATTAATAAGCACATGAAAAAGTGTTCTAAATCTCTTATAATCAGAGAGATGCAAATCAAAACAACTCTGAGGTATCACCTCACACCTAGCAGATTGGCTAACATGACAGCAGAGGAAACTAGCGAATGCTGGAGGGGATGTGGCAAAGTAGGGATATTAATGCATTGCTGATGGAGTTGTGAATTGATCCAACCATTCTGGAGGGCAATTTGGAACTTTTCCCAAAGGGCGCTAAAAGACTGTCTGCCCTTTGATCCAGCCATAGCACTGCTGGGTTTATACCCCAAAGAGATAATAAGGAAAAAGCCATGTACAAGAATATTCATAACTGCGCTCTTTGTGGTGGCCAAAAATTGGAAAATGAGGGGATGCCCTTCCCTTGGCTGAACAAATCGTGGTATATGTTGGTGATGGAATACTATTGTGCTCGAAGAAATGATGAACTGGAGGAATTCCATGTGAACTGGAAGAACCTCCAGGAACTGATGCAGAGTGAGAGGAGCCGAACCGGGAAAACATTGTACACAGAGACTAATACACTGTGGTATAATCGAACGTAATGGACTTCTCTATTAGTGTCAATGCAATGTCCCTGAACAATCTGCAGGGATCTAGGAGAAAAAACACAATCCACAAGCAGAGGACAAACTGTGGGAATAAAAACACTGAGGAAAAGCAACTGATTGACTACAGGGGTTGAGGGGACATGTCTGAGGAGAGACTCTAAATGAACACTCTAATGCAAATACCAACAACATGGAAATGGATTCGAATCAAGAACACACATGATACCCAGTGGAATTGCGCATCGGCTAGAGAAGGAGTGGGGGGGGGCTGGGGGGAGGAAAAGAAAATGATCTTTGTTTCCAATGAATAATGTTCAGAAATGACCAAATAAAATAATGTTTTTAAAAAAAAGGAATAAACATTAAGATGCATTCCCTTTACTTTTTTGTCCCCTTTTATTGTCCATTGTTCTAACCCTATTGGGAAATTATGATGATGCTCCAGCTGAGAGGTTTTGGTCCATCTTATTAAAATTTTTATATATTTTGTTCCTCCTCAAGTTTATAGTAGTATAGTTGATTAATTTAATTGTTGTTTGATACTTAGTATTACAGGATATTCTGAATTTGGTATGTTTTCTTAGTAGCCTATTTTTGTTTTATAACTATAAACATCCCTTTTTCAGCTAAGATGCCTAATTTGATCGTACTGTTAATGTGCTCTTAAATTTGCTGGCCCAAATGCCCTCCAATTGGGGAATGGCTGAACAAATTATGGTATCTGTTGGTGATGGAATACTATTGTGCTCGAAGGAATAATGAACTGGAGGGATTCCATGTGAACTGGAAGAACCTCCAGGAACTGATGCAGAGTGAGAGGAGCAGAACCAGGAAAACACTTGTTAACATGGAATCTAGTAATCCCAAACTTGTGGCCCAGTGGGATCTAATGAACCCCAAGTTTCAGGACTAGCTTATAGGTTGGAGACCCCAAAGTTTGTACTTGTTCCCTGTTCCCATGGGAATCTATCCTGAAGGGAATCCCAAGCTAGCAGTTTCAGACTGAGTGGGGGACCCTCTGGGGAATGACAATCCACTTCAGGTGGGAGCTAAGCCCAATACGAAGTCAAAGTCACTTTTTGTCTCCAGAAGCCTTTCCCAGTATATCACACCCTCCTTCCCCTTCAACTTGCAAGACTGATGCGCTGCCTATAGCGCCAAAGAGCCACTCAACTTCAGATTCAGAGGAAAAATGGAGTAGAAACACAGAAGAAAAACAACTGCTTGATCACATGGGTTGGTGGGGATATGATTGGGGATGTAGACTCTAAATGATCACCCTAGTGAAAACATCAACAACATAAAAATAGGTTCTGATCAAGGACACATGTAAAACCCAGTGGAATTGCATGTCAGCTACAAGAGGGGGTAGGGGTAGGGGAGGGAAAGAATATGATTCTTGAAACCAAGGAATAATGTTCTAATTTGACTAATTAAATAAAATTTGAAAAAAGAATAAATCCAGTGGCCCAAGATAATGCTTTTTTTTTTTAAACCCTTACCTTCCATCTTGGAGTCTTGGCTCCAAGGCAGAAGAGTGGTAAGGGCTAGGCAATGGGGGTCAAGTGACTTGCCCAGGGCCACACAGTTGGGAAGTGTCTGAGGCCAGATTTGAAACTAGGACCTCCCATCTCTCAATCCACTGAGCTACCCAGCTGCTCCCAAGATAATGGTTTTATCTAACAAAAAAGGGGGAATTTGAAAAAGGTCTTTAGATTATTCCTGACTCCATTTGTCCCTCTGACTTCCTCATCTTGCTCTATGTGATTCATGCATGAATTGCAGAACCAGTTGCAACAGCTGATTTCCTCTGGGTCTTCTTTCCTCTCCTAATTGATAGAAAAGATTTAATTGCTATCAAAGAAACAAAAGAACTGAGGGCTCCAATAGCCTCTGGAATGCCACTTTCTCATCTACTCTGAAAGGTAATTCTTCTTCATTCAGCACCACTAGCTACACTAGTAAGGACAAATGTTGCTAAATCTTATATAGATAATGTATAATAATAATAACGTATAGCTAATACATTCTCTTTAACAAGCACATGCTTTTCCCTTGAATGATGGGCAAGTCATAATGAGCAACAACCCATTTTTTGTCACATAAATACTGCTAACCAAATTATGAATGGAACACATTTTCAACAACTCAGATTATTCTGAATGTAATAAACTTCAGTAAAACTGATTCTTAATCATTCTACTTTGTTGGCATTAACTAATGAAATGAATAAGAAAATCCACACAAAACCTTTTAATGAACAATTCTGATACACAAAGCTTCAGGCCCCAAGGACAGGGTGAGTCCTCAACTGGCATCTGTACACAATGTAATTGAGTGTAATAAAATCATCCCCTGGATGAGTAAATGACAGAATCAGAAGAGACCGTCTATGGTCCAGGCTTTGGAACCTGGTCCATCCTCTCCCTCTCATGTTCTATTTCCCGCTCACAAGACCAATCTTCCCACAAACTGCAGAGAGGTCTTTCCTGCCATTCTCTCCATGGTCTTCCTGGAATATAGTTTTGACCTTGGTCATCTTCTTGGTTTCTCAGTCCCCAATTTCTCTGATGAAAATGCTGGTCTATGACAAGAGGAGAGATATGGGGAAAGAATTATTGGCTTCATACAGCTTCTGAGAAAATGCAATAAGACATGAAAATGAACCTAAGCCCTTGGTCCTATAGGAATTGCTCAAGGGTTGACTCTGCCTCATCTACCCTCCTCCCCCATTCATCTTGTTCAAAGACTATCTGGCAAAGAGTCTTAGAGATCATCTCACCCAATGCTCTTCTTTTAGAGAGAGACAGGAATACTGAAAATCAGAGCCTAAACACCAACACACACACACACACACACACACACACACACACACACACCCTGAGAAAAGTCCATAATTTAAAGTCATATCCTGGGATTCCAAATCAAAAGCTTTTTCAAGCACATCACCAGGGCCACAAAGTCTTTTCAAAATTATATCTGGTTTCTTTCCCTCCTCTTCCTTATAATTATATTTTATATATTATATATATTATATATATATTATATAATTATAAATAATAATAACATCCTTATAATTCAATATCACAAGATGGCAAAATCTTACACTTTTGTACTTCTTCATTTATTCTATATTTCCTCTTTTTCCTCTTCTTCATCAGTGTCAGAAACTTGAAGGTCTTCATATAGGACACTGATCTGATGTTTTGGGGCCAGGCCCTCTGGAGTTTTGTCATGAGGAGGAGTCTGGAGTACCTGAGTTGTTGGGAAAGGAGATGGAGACCCTGTTAGTGATTGAGAACAGACCCAACACTCCCCAAATGGATATTTTGGGGAACATGAGACCCAACTTGGGGATGCTCTGGTTTTCCCTCTCCCCTCATATGGATGGGGACATGTTCTTGGTAGTAATCTCCCCAATGTCCTTGATTTCCACAATACTCCCTTCCAGTTGTGACCCACTATCTCCATTCCACCCTAGAGACAATACTAAGTTCTCCCTCCTACCATCCCTGGAGAGTTCCTCTCCTGAAGCCCAGGCTCCATTTTCCTGACCATCCTATTTCCCCTGCATCTGACTTCTGTAGGATGGCTAGCTATGTGTCCTTGTTTAATGGAAGTCTTCAGAGTGATCTGTTTAGCAGATACTGGAGAACTTGTTTGGAAGCAGGTAGGAGTTTCTGGCCAGAGAGGCACACAGAGTTTCTGGGTATATTGTATGGATGACCAGATGAATCACAAAACCGTGACTTTGAACAAGTTGGAGGATCTTGAGACCTCTTAACTGAATGTGGCAAGTGGTATGGAGGAACTGGGCTTACCTTTGGTGGAGAGATCACTGGTTTTTGAGTCTTGTCTATGAAATCTGATCCTTTCTGGCGAGGCTGAGTTGAACCTTTATATTTCTGGTGGGGACATGAGGAAGCTTCAGGTTTATTTTGAGCTAACTGGACAGGAGATGGTAGAGTCTTCCGAGATGATTTGTCTGTGAATTTTCCAGAAGAAGTCTTCCTAGGATTTTTTGAAGGATACAGGGGAGACGATACTGGATGAGAAGATTTTTTATGTCTCTTGGATAGAGGGCCAGGAGGAGCAGGTCGACATGAATTCTGCAGAGAAAATAAGCAAAACTTGATTATATTTCCTGTCTCTTTCCTAGAACATTTGAGGGTTTGGAGAAGGAGAAAGAAAGTGCAGCATTTGAGGCTCAAGATCAAATCAGGAACTCAGGAAAGGCTTTCCACCAATGTACCACAAGGAGTCATGGGATCATTTGATATATAAAGCTACCTAATATAATTACAGACTTTGGCCTGGCTCAGATTAATCTGAAACACTGGTTTTCAGAGCTCAGTAGGATGACAAAATAGGACTCTCCTCATTCTTCCCAGTGTTGCCATTTTTGACATGGATAAAAGAAATGGCTGAGAGGGAGCAGCTAATGACCTAGAGTAGAATATCACTAGAGAAATTTGTAAATTTGAGTTAGGGATATGACTCATTCCTGAAGATGGACCAGCTAACATGTGATCCTAGCATTTATGCTGAGATTCCTCAGAACATTCCAAAGATTTGGCCACACTCAGAAGCTAAGGGAACTAAAGATGATGCTTCACAAGGGTGAAGGACCCAGACAGATGAGGACAGAAAGTGAGTAAAGGCTGGGATCTGGCACTTAAGTGTCAGAGATCCAGTGAGCTCCTCCTGCAGACAATGAGTTGGGGCATGGGGCAAAGGTTAGGGTCCAGGATTTGGACTCAGGAATCAGGGTTAAATTCCTGATTCTGCCCCTTCCTTAGTTGGGGAGCTTGGGTAAATCACTTCCCTCTTCTGGACCTTAGTTCTTCACCTAATACAGAAAACATTCCTACCACAAAGAGACTACTTTCTAAGGACCCTCCCAGCTCTCCAGCTCCTGGTTCTATGATCAATCTTACCCTGATACAACTTAAGCCTTCATCAGGATCCATATGCATAGATACTCTTTTCTGATGTTTGCTGAACTGGCTCTTGTGGGGCAAGGTTTGTTTCTCAATCACCATCTTCTTAGTCTCCCTTTGGACTTCATGTATGCTGCAAAAAAGGGATAGTTATGAGACAATCTGCCAACCCTGAATTCCCATCTCATTCCAAATGTTCCCTCACTATGTCACTACTCCAGATTCATTCTGGAGCATTGAAGCATTCCCATTAGCCCCAGTCTGGTATTAAGTCTCTGAAGGAAAGGAGATTGACCATAATAATATCTGCATCGAAAGCAACCCAACCCCTTCCCTCCCACACAAGCCTCTGATAGACCTTATTTCCAAATGGTTGGAAAGCTACTTCAGAGGAGTCATGCTTCTGTCACAAAGATCTGGGGTCCCTGAACCCCATGTCTCTTGCATGTATCCACCCCGTCATGTGCCCTAGACAAATCATGAGGAATGACTGGATTGTAGCCACTTCTCCCAACCCTTTCTCTTGTTCTTCTTACACTTCCACTAGCTTTTTCTTCATGAACATTTTCGTTCCTTGGATTTTGATAAGGGAATCCTGAGGGAGTCGTCTAGCCAGTTCCCTTTCCTCTTGCTCCTTGGTCATGGCCCTGAGCCTGGGAGCCAGGTCCTTGGGTGGGCAGTACTTGGAACACATCTTGTTTGTCTTCATGTGGCCAATAGATCCACAGGCACCACATATTAGCTACAGAAGGAAGAAAGGTATCAAAGATTGCACTACTTTGGTATTTTGAGCTCTCCAATCCCAATCCCAAGATCCCAGGTCAGGTTAAACATTTTTCACCAGCATCATCAAACATGGTCATAAAATCTGGGGCACTGGAAGTCAGGCTGCCACATAGAGGGTCAAAGTTTAGGCTTGGGAAATGTAGGTCATACCAAGGTTCACAAGACAACTAACTCCCAGAGAAAAATCAGAATTCAAGGAGCATTACCAAAAGGGATGAATATAGGCCAAGGGTTAGGAGAATGGCCTATCTGGAACTGGTCATTTCATTGACATTCATACTGCAATGGGAAGATCCCATGTTTCTTTACAACCTTTGGGAGCAGAGACACACTGGAAGGACCTCTTGAACCTTGGTGCTGATCCCTGATTCTCACTCTTTTAAAGTCTTGGAATTTTCCCTATCCCCAGAGGACCTAAAACAGGTCCTTAACTCACATTCAGTTTGGGGGTCTCTGGCTTCAGAAGCTTCTTTGGGGAAAGATGTGCCTTCTTTTCTTTCATTTTTTCTGATATTTCCATTCGACGAACTCTATCTTGGAGTCTCTTCTTCTCTTTCCGCAATTCTTGTTGTTTCTGCTCATCTAGTTGAGAGATCTGCCGACTGTCCCAACAAAGGAAGACCTTTCAGAATCAACCTACCAGACTCATCCTAGGGGGCCCTTCTAGGACACAGTCTCCACTCATATCCACAGTCAAAATCTAGTTGGGCATCCTAATCCCAAATGCCTGGTAGCCAGATCTCATATCTCTGCATGGAGCCACAGCCTACATAATCTCCCACCCAATCTCAAGACTACTTTTTCCCTCAACAGGACCAGTTCAGGGAGGCATGCTGAGCAGAGACACTCATTCCCCGTTATATCATGACAAATAAAACTAAAAAGAATTGGTGTGATTTGCACAATTGTGGTCACACACCTGGGAGTTGGTAGGATAGAGATTGTTACTCCATTCCACCCCACACCCATGTTTGTTGTTCTGGCATTGTCCTACTTTTCACAAACTCACTTGGAGTTTTCTTGGTAAAGATACTGGAGTGGTTTGTAATTTTCTTCTCCAGCTGGATTTTACAGATGAGGAAAAAGGAGCTTGCCCAGAGTCACACAGTTAGGAAGTATCAGAGACTGATTTGAGCTCAGATCTTCTGACTCCCATCTCTATCCACTGTGCAACCTAGATGCTCTGATTTTACAGAGGCAGAAATTAAGGTACAGAGAGGAAATAATTTGCCCCAGATCACACAGCAGACTTTGGACCCAAAGCTAGCTCAAGAATCCTTTCCCCACTTCATGCAATATAGACCTCTTTGGTAACTGAGGATCTAATTCCCCTGATTAAACCTATTAGTCCTTCTTAGTAAGCTTTTTGCCCAAATTGATCAGACTCTTTCTGAGCTCTCCCTCAACATTAGTCAACCCCCCTTTTCAGATACCCTCATCAGATGACTCCCAACACCACCTCCACTTCCACTCTCACCCCACTCCCACTTATGTCTTTGAACTTACATGAAATCCTCACTTTTGGTGGTCCTCACATGAATATATGCTTTGATCACTGCTGGGTCCTGGACTATTTCACTCCTCTCATACTTCTGGCCAGAATCATCAATATATGTTCGGTGGATAATCAGAGATGAAGGATCCAAGGTGGGTGAGTCACTGTCTATGAGTAAGTTAGAAAGATGAAGAGAGGAAGTGAGACATAGGGATGAGAAGGTCCAGAGGGACAATGAAGGAGGCAGAGACAAAGAAGAAAGAGAAAAGAAGGAGGTAGAAGGAGAGCCATGGCATTTCAGAGGTACTTGTAAAGTTGTGGAATGCTCAACTTTCTGCGCAGGAAGCTTGTCCTGCTTCACCTAAGTCATTCCACTTCCCACTTCAGCCATGAGCATGGCACACCTCAAGACATCCCACTTCCTCCATCACATACCCTGCTTTTTTCCCTTGCTTTTGTCTTGAAGGTGAGTGTTTCCATCTCCAAGCATCAGTCGCTTCATTTCCTGGTACTCCTCTTCTTCCTTCTGTCTCTGCAGCTTTTTAGGGTTCATCTTACCATCCAGCAAGCTCTCCACTTCATGACACATCTTGTCTATGTTCTGACCATTTTCTTCATCTGATGTGCTACTGTCTGTGTCTGTGGACAGCACCTCAGTAGAAGCTAGGACCCTGAGAAGGCCAGAAGGGGGTGGTTAAGTAGACTGGAGAATGGATCCTAGGCATCATGACCCACATTTGTCCTCTACCAGAAGGAACATACCTTCAGGTTAGATGTTCTGAAAGACCTTAGCCCAGAGAGGAAATTGGAGCAAGGAAATCTTTATACTACTAGCCAGGCAATCATAGACATACTGAAGGAATCTGGTGGGGTCTGGTGAGGAGCAAAGCCTGACTTCAACTTAAATTGGTCCTGGATGTCAGTCTGACTAGTGGTCTTGAGTCCCAGGATCAACTTCTCCCATCAGGGACCAAAGATACCTCAGGGCACAGAGAATCCAATGACATAGAGGTGGGAAGATAGTATATAACAGGGGGAGACACATGTCACCCAGAGGCAAGCACATGTGCAGATGGGAGGGGAGAGAAACTTTGTCACACACATGCTCTTCCAGGACCTCTGAAGATTCTCAGACACATGTGAAACTCCCAGAGAGACACCTAGGTTCTCAGACACCCTCCAGGAGCCCCAAGGAGGCAGAGAGCCCCCAAAATCATCCCAAAAGGAAATAGAATCATACTCACTTATCTTCAGAGACAGAGTGAGAGAGGGACACAGAGAAAAATTGCTGAGACATAGAGAGGGCCACTGAGATCTTCCTAGAGATGCTGATGTTCTCACTGAGGCAGACACACCCAGAGAGTCTTAGAGACTTATAAAGACAGAAAAAAAGACTAGGAAACACACACAGACATGGAGATAGATGTGAAACAAAGAGACATACCACTCAGAGACCCTCTCTGAGAATCCCGGAGCCATATAAATACAAAGTCTTGCAGAGAACTAAAGATCTTTCCACAGAGACATGTTTTCAGGGATAGCTCCATGAGGATACCCAAAGGTATAGTCCCTCCTTTCCCCCTCTAAACTAAGGGATTCCTTCCCAGCCCTGGATCCTGAAATTTTTGTCCCACCTATCAACCATACCTGTTTTGGAGGTCAAAAATTCTTTGAACCTCTTGCTGGAAGTGTTTCTGCTGCTCTGCTCCTAAGGACTGGGACATCCGTGCAAATCTGGTAAGGGTTCCAGGCTTGGCCCCTGAGCTGAGTTTCTCGGTAGACAAGGCTCGAACAGCTGCAATCACCTCCCAGCGGGACAGCTTCTTGATCTGATGTAGACATGGGAGAAAATATCCATTTTGAGTTTTCTAACTTTCCCTGAATGCCTCTGATCCTCTTCCACCTCCTTCCCCTCACTTAGGCTACCTGGCCCCTAACCCTCTCATGCCTGGAATGAACTCTGGCTATATCTCTACCAGTAGGAATAATTTTCTTCCTTCAAGAAAAGCATTTCCTCTTCTCTAAAGTTTTCCTTCATTCCCTCCACCATCTCTCACCTGCCCTCCACTTAGTGGCAAGTCATCCCTGGGTCCCAAAATTCATCCATAGCACTGTGTATCTTCCTTCTCCCTCACTCTCAGTCTTTCCCTTAACTCATATTGATGGATATCCTGTCCCCTGTGTAAACCTCAAAATTTCTTAGACTTATAAATGTTGGAAATTTCACCATTGGGAAATTTCATACTTGAAAAATTTCCTATTGATAGTGGGTCTTGACTATTGGAATGTGAATCCCATTGGCATGGGAGGTTCCTTCTCCTCCCTTCTTAAGATTACTTTAGGACAGAAACCTTTTGCTGAACAATGGAAAGGACTTTGACCTATGCTTAAGCATAGAGCAGGAAGTTCTTTGAGTCATGATTGATTTTAGAATTGATACAATGGAGATTCTTGGAATCAATCTCCACCCTATTCAGTCCTAACAGGATTGAGTAAGGGCTGCAGCCTAGATCAAAATTTAATTATTCCAATCTCTACCCTACTCAGGTTAACAGGATTTAGGAAGGGCTGTAGCAAAGGATCAAAGATTTAATTATTTGAAAATATGACCTTCAACAGACATGTGCAAAGTCAGAGACCTCTGGGCAGTCCTGGGTTAAGCTAGAGCCTCCATTGGCACAGGGAAATTGATGGACAGGTGATTGGTAGATGTGAGGACTGAGGGGAGGGAACTTGGATGGTTTCCTTAAGGATAGGGGGGTCTGAAGACTGGAGGGGGTTTTTAGGTTTTTGTCGGAGTGGTTGCAGGGTGCTCTGAGAAGCTTGCTCTGAAGGAAGCTGAAGGTGGGGGCTCTGAGACTGTTTCTCCATTTTGGTCATGTGAGTAATAGGGACTGATCTCCTTTCTTTGCCCCAGCTATCTAAGGGCTTGGGCCTTTTGGCCCAGCCTAAACAGAAGGGGTATTTAAGCCCTATTCCCTTCTCTCCCCTTTCTCTCTACCTCTATCTCTCTATCTCTAATTCCTTTCTTCCTCCTGTTTGTAATTAAAACTCCATAAAAGGTTGACGGCTGACTTGAGTTTTCATTAAGGAATTACATAGCTGAATTCCTTGGCGACCTTAAATTAATATATATCAGTCTTTTAAAAGTGATTTCCTTGTCACACCTGTTAGAATTTCAGCAGCAGGAAGGCAGGAATCTTGTCAGTCCCCATCTTTGTATCTCCTGCCCTCAGGATGGGGCTCTGCACATAACGAGTGATGTATCCTAAATATTTGTTGAATTGTGTCAAATTGTGTCCCAAGGTGCCATGACTCCTTTCATGTGCCAGGTTGTCTGGGGCTAAGGGAGATTGAATTACTCATTGAATTAGTCCCAGTGGGTTGAGTAGGGTCAGCTAAGGCCAGAGAAATGGAGAGAACAGTGTCTCCACTCTTCTTTGGGTAACCCAGAAGAATCAGAAATTTTCTGATGGCATATAAACAATGAAGTCAAAAGAAAGTAGCAATGAATATAAACAATGAAGTCAATAGAAAGTAGCTTCAGAATAATGGCAAGAAGGGGTGACTGTAATGGGTGACTGAGGACAATCTTCCCACAGAACATGGTCATGCCTGAGCTGAGCTTGGAAGGTAGCTCAGTAAGATAACATAAGAGTTAGATAAAGTAAAAAGGCATTGCAGAACCAGAAGACCACTCGTTCCAAGGCATAGAGGAGGGTCCTATGTGGAAGGCTTTTTTGACAGCAATGAAGAGTAGAGAAAAGGAAAATTAGAAAATTGGGACTAAAAAGGAACTGGGGACCAGATTGTGGAGGTCCACAGGGTGTGGAGGAGTTTTTTTCCTGGAGTCTTATTCTCAGTGGGCAACAGGGACTTTGTTGACTCAAAAGGTATCTATAAACACTTGGCCCTCTGCCTGGGCCAGCAGCAAGGGTAAAGGACCCAGTTGGACTGGCATCCCTAAGGAAGAGGGAGAGCTATAGCTCTTAGACCAATGCTTGTCTGCCACAAGAAATACCTACTCACCTCCTCCTCGGAGACCCCAAATGTCCTCAGGAACTTCTGAGCTTCTCTCAGGGTAAGACGTCGGAGGTCTGCATCAGTGCCCATCACCCTCCCCACATCCGTATGGGTTTTGTTCTCCTGCTGCAATATCAGACAGTAAGATCCAGACAGCTAGGGCATGGCTCAACCACCTGAGGTACTCCTCCCAATCCCTACACCAAGATTCCTTGTATCGTCCTCTGATTTACACCTTAACAGTCATCAGCCCAACATTCTTCTTTCCATAACCCAGTCCTGGCACCGTATCCCACCAGAATCTCTCTATCATTTATGTTTCAAGTTGTGTGTCTCTGCAGGCCTCACCCATAGATCCCTTCATCCTTTACCCTCTAAGATTTCCTCTCGATATCTCCTTTTCTCCATCCTCTGCTCCCAATCAGTCCATCCTTGATCACCCAGTCCCTAACCAGCAGGCCAAATGGTTTTATTTCATCATCCCTACACACTATCCTTCTACATCTTCCTCAGTCCCCCATCCCTCTAGTCCATAATGTTTCTACCCAACCTCAGTCGTACTACCCTTAGCTCAATCCCTTCATCCTTTCCTTCACATTTCTCCAACCCTTGTTCCCATCCCTTCCAACTCAGAATTTTCCCATACCCCATCCTTTCCCTGACTGAAGCTCAGTCAGCTCACCTTGAGTTTGACATAGGAGATGCCCTCCCCACAGCCTGTGGGGTCAGCCGCTCCTGTCACTTCCAGGAGGCACTGCCCCTTAGTGGCTGCTAGGAAGGTCCTAGTTGTGTTCCATGGGGCCGCCTGGACCTAGTGTTCAAGGCAAGGAATCCAGGTTAGTCTGAGTGGAAGGCTCAGAATTAAGATTCCCCCCTCACCCAAATTCTCTGCTTCTTCCAAAATGGTGACTTTTCCTAATTGAGAGTAGGGAGTAATATTTGAAAGGAAATGGTACTTGGGAATTAAATATTTTTCTCTTCATAAATTAGACCTTCCTTTGGGAATCTTCCAAGGTAGAGCCTCGCTTTCTCCTCTCATACCAGGGGCTTCAGAAGGTCAGGATTAAGTCTCCAAAACCCAAAGTTACCTCATCATCCAGATATGTGCTGTCATCATTGGTCCCCTCTGTGTCTAGGAGAGATATTCCCCCATAGCCAGCATCCTGGAGAGACAAATGGTGTCACAGTACAGTCATTCAATCATCCCATAAACATCTATTAAGCACCTACTATGAGCCAGGCACTGGACTTGTCAAAGATAGTCCCTTCCCTTGAGGAACTCACAATCACAAGACAGGGATGGAATACAAATGGCCCCAAGGAAAATGGGGATTCCCTTTTGAGCAGGGCCATCTTCCTTGCCTAAGATCTGGGACTTCTCAGAGGATCTAAAATTATAGCAGGAAATGTCCCCAGAGGCCAACAAATCCAAGTGATTTACCACCCAAGGTCCAGTTATTAAGCAGTATAATTGGGATTTAAACTGATGCCCAGGTCAGCCTTCATTCCATGACCACATATCACTTCTCTTCTCCCATTCCCTGCCACCTTCCCCACCCCATTCACCAAGAAAATGGACATACTGACCTTGAGACGCTGTTGGGCAGCCAGCATGCTATATAAAGCACAACATTTCTCTGGAGTCATCATGACCCTCAGCTCCTCTTCACTTGGCAGGCGAAATCGAGCCTTTAGTACCCACCAATTAAAATAGATCCCTGAAAGACAGCACCAGTTACTCTAGCAGGAAAGCAAGAAATAGGCCAAGCTTCAACCCTACCTCCATGCTTCCTCCCTACTGCCTCATCGTAGCAGTTGAGGCTCACCAGCATTTCTTCCCGTACATTCCCATCTTCCTTAACAGGCCATTTCTGAAGGCTGCCCCCTGCCACCTATCAGCCCTTCTTTCTCTATCCCTCATCATTCCTTTTACCATTCTTAGTCCCTCTGTATTTGTCCCCTTACCTGACCGATGGAAATCTGAACACATAACAAGCCTCCTTCTGATACTAGTCTCAGAAAGTGTGGGGAAGGCCTTGCGGATGACCTCCATGCGAATCCTCCGAGGTCTGAAAGGGCTGTTCTGAAACTGTCTGTATATAAAAACCTGAAGGGTGGAAAAAGAAGGTGAGCAGGAAAGAGGGACTGAAAAAAAGCCTGAGACCTGTAGCCCTCTTCTTCCATATTGCTAAGGCCATCCTATCATCCTTAATCTTCTCCCTCCCTTCCCCAGCCCAACTTGGCAATCTCTAATTCTTCCCTATTCACAGCTTCCAGGAACACAACTCATTCACACACACTAGCCTCTGTGGCCTAATTCTGAGCCTGGGTTCCCAGGCCTTCCAGGAATCAGAGTCAGCTCAGGCCACCTGGAGTCTCAGAACCTTGATCCCCTCGTACTTCTTTAGTGGAGCAGAACTACATCAGAGAGATCCCAAGTCCCTTGGCTTTCTTGGCACCAGCCCTGTCCCTGAGGCATTCTCCCATGTCCAACTCCACAGCATCCCCCAGCCCACCCACATATTACCTGGAGGAAGGTATGGCTGTAATTCTTTGCCATTTTTGATTTGGGGGCAGGAACTTCATCCAGTGGGCACTGCTGCCCGATGGCAAATATGTCCTTCACTTCCCTCAGAAAACAGCCTGTGTTTGTCACCACAACCAAGAAGTCTGTGCCTGCCATCTCATGTGCATAGATGGGAGCCCGAAAAAGATTATTCTCCAAAGCCTATTGAGAGAAGAGAATGTATTTTCCATCTACTTTGGCAGACGGACTTAACGGCTCTCCCATTCAGCTTCCCAACCAAAATGGTCACCTGACTCTTCCCCAGAAGTCCCTTTCTCCTACTTTCCCACACTTGCACTATCTGTGACCTATGCCTAGAAGACACTTAAAGTCTTCACTTGCGCCTGGCAGACTCTCTAGCTTCCTTTACAATTCTCAAGTGCTGTCTCCTACTGATAGAATTCTTTTGGGGTCCCTTCCCTCCCATAATTGTTAGAACTCGCCCCTTTCTCTAGTTTCAGTGAGAATAGACACAAGGAAAAAGAATAAAAGGAGAGAGGGGGCTAGGGAGGGAGGGAGACTTTGATAGAAATAGTGAGGGAGAAAGGAAGGGGAGACAGACTCAGAGAAGGAATGGAAGAGGTAAAGATAAGAAAAGATGATGGAATCCAAGAAAGAGAGAGGTGATTCAGAAGGGCAGAGATGGAGAGAGTTGTAATGCTTAGTACATCTGGCTGCTGGAGCCCTGGCTCGTATACACCTAGGATGAAAATAAGAAAATACTTTACCTGTAAGAACTGTCCAGCTTGGAGCTGTCCCAAGAAGGGTGAGGTTGAACAGAATACAAGGTTCCCATATTTATAGGCAGGAGGTCCAGAGTCCTTCCCAATTTTCTATAGACAAGAAAGAAGAGAGCTTTAGCAGAGGAACTATCCATTTGTTCCAAGGTGGTTGTCTAACTCCCAGGATCCCCAGGCAGTAGCCCCTCAAGTCTCCCTTCAGCTTATGTGCCCATTTGTTGTTGTTGTATAGTCATTTCAGTTATGTTTGACTATTCATGACCCCATTTGGGGATTATCTTGACCAAGACACTTGAATGCTTTGCCATTCCCTTCTCCAGCTCATTTTTACAGATGAGAAACTGAGGCAAACAGGGAGAAGTGACTTTTCCAGGATCACACAACTAGAAAGTATCTGAGGCTATATTTGAACTCATTCTGACTTCAGGCCCAACACTCTATTCAGTGTACCATCTAGCTGTCCCATATTCCCATTACCAGGAGGTCTCTCTATGAGAGGTGAGTCTTGAAGGATAAAAGAATGGGGAAGAAGAGGTACAAGGGAAAGAGAGAGATACCTGCTCCAAGGAAGGGAGGAGAATTAGAGGATAATCATGTTGGTCTGGTTGACCACAGTGGTTTGTTCTAGGTAGCTTGAAAGGAAAGTCAGTGCTGGTCTGTGAAGTCCTTAAAGTTCAGAATAGAGTCATGGCTATGGAATTTGGGGGAGTAGCAGCAAAATTTTCCTTCATTATGCCATTAAGCCAGAGTCTGACTCTGAAAATAGCTTTGTAGGTCACCAAGCCAGGGAGAAGAGGATGTATTTTGGGATTACAGGAGGGTCTGTGCCAACTAAGAGCTATGCAGACAGCTTCTTAGAGTGGTGACAAAAGTTTATTGGGATGGGGTCTACAATTTATAGGGTAAATGACATAGGTAAAGGGATTAGGTAATCTTCATACAGAAACAATGATAGGTAATGACTCACAAGATAAGGATAATGAACATGGGTTACTTTGGAGATCTCAGACAGGAGTTTTCTATATGTAATGGATCAATATGTCAATATGTGATTACCTAGCTGGGTTCAATAATTCAGTGGGTGACTCCCCGGCTAGGTTCCTAATTAAATTCTTGCACCAGTGATTTCTTGGCAAAACATCTGGTAACTTGGAAGAAAAATGGGTTGGATTCATGCTAAGGGGAAAAGCTATGTGTCTTACTAATTCTAAGTTAATGGCTACCTAGAGATCTTGCATTCTGGGATGTTCTGGGCTTCTTTCCATAGCCTTGCTGAATGGAAAGCCCCTAACTTCCTATCTACCCAGAAGTTTTACATCCTGGAGTGCTTTGGGCATGGAAGCCCCTGATCTTCTTGTGCTGCTCCCACATCTGCTCCTTTTTTTATTCAAATCAGACAAATGCATCTGGAGTAAGTATATGCTTGAAATCAGTTTTTGATTTCTGAGGTGGATGCACTTGATGCTGACTAAAAATGAAAAAAAAGAGAGAATAAGAATGAATATTCCAATTCCAATTCCTATTGGGGGAAAAATGATTCTTGGGTGTGGGGCTAATTTTTTTAGAACTCTTGTGAACTGTGCTGCAACTTCTTCTGGTGAGGTGAGTGTGAGTTGTGTTTGGGACATACTCGATACTTCCTGATGGAGGGTGTATAGGTCTAAGCTAATGTTTTTGTGATGTCAAACTCCTAACAATGTTGTACAATGCTATTCCACTTGTATTGGGAAGAATTATAAGGGAGTGGGGTGACACAAATTGATTTGTATCCTCCATTGCTTTGGAGATGGTCTTTCATTTTTATAACTGATATCTGTTCTCCTAGATAAAAAACCGTACCTTCTAAGGCATCAAGTTGACCTTGTAATTTTGAATCTATAATTTCCTGGGTTCCTAAAGCATGAGAAACATTTTCTGAAATTTTATTAACATAAGTGGCTGGGTGTATAGTGTTGGTGAGTGCTACTGTGGAAGTGACTGCAGTGGCTATAAGGGTTACTAGGGTGATAGCTTCTGCAATGAGCCAACCTATAAATAATAATCAATTGGAGGGTATAAACTTTTGGATCTGGATAGCAAGGACCTGAAGTTTTTATAGGAAGCATAACAAATAGTGATTGTCTCAGGAGAACAACCTGATCAGTGGTAGACATAAGAGATGGAAAAATACAATTGGTGGCTTTACATGAATAGTTATACAATTTTAAATTGTTTTCAGAAAAAATAGTGGTAATTACTTACAAGAAGTAAGGATTGGGAACATATGAGAGGGGCGTCCAAGCATAAGGGTTATTATCTTTTCTGACACCTAGATACTCTAATGTGATTTCCAACCATGAATTTGGAAATTGCCAAACATGTGGGTGCTGGGTTTTTCTGACAGTTAACATAGGAGGGGTCCATCCTCCTGCAGACGTATGTGCAGGACTAATATATGGGTCTGACTCTGTGAGTCACTCCCCTGTGAGCCACTGGGAAGAAATATTTTGAGAGTCAAATTATCAGATTAAAAAATTTTTAAATCAATTTGTTTATGATTTATGCAGAGGAAATTTATTCTATTCGCCTATTTCCAACATTCAAAGCAAAGAAAATTAAACTCCATTCAGAACTCAAGGCAAGGGATGAAAATTACAATTGATAATGTTATGACTAGACAAGAAAGGAAGGGGCAAAGGAAAAAGGTGATATAGAAATACTGAAGAAGAATGAGAGAGACAAAAATGATGATGATGATGACAATAACATTGGAGAGAGGAGAAATGCAGAAAAATGAGAAAGTGAGGCCGATAGAGAAAGAAGAATGGGAGTAGATAGAGAAGGAACTTGAGATAGAGAAGAAAGATTGAATAGATGAAGAGATAACCAAGAAAAACAGAAAAAGAGAAGAGAAAACAAAAATAGAATTGGAAAGATAGCAAGAGAGAGCAAGGAAGAGAAAGAGCAGAGAAATGGGGAGGGTGTGGAATCAAGAGAGAAGGACAGAAGGTAAAGAAGGATTGGAATGCACAAAAAGAGGTATACTCTCTTGGAGAGAAAGAAAGGAACAGACCAAGAGAATGTCATGTTTCCAAGGAGGGCTAGATAGGCTCCTTTGGAGAAACACAAAGAGAGAAACTTTGCAGGAACATTTACTGACTATGGCTACTGAAGTCTGATGAATTTGCACCACTGGGCACAGGTGGACCATCACCTACTGCTCTGTGGCCGGAAATCAACTGTGTCTCCTTCATGGCTTGACAGGAGGCAGACCCACCTTCCCAGTCAACCTCCCTGTTCAAAAGCCAGTACTTACCCTTTTGTAATAGTTCTGTATCTGGGAAGCCATTCCAACCTGGCTCAACAATGGTGGATTCTCCTCACTCCATTCAAACAGAACAATATCTCCATCTTTTCCACTCAGGTCCTGGATTGTCTTCATGAAAAACATATGACCTCCCCCTGAAGCTTGTAGCTCCTGCTCCCGTTTCTGGTTGAGAGGGCATAAAACAGACCAGTTGGCCTTATCAGGGTCCTTTCCATCTCAAAGAATTCAAAGTGTAGAGCCATACAAATTTATCACTAAAACATTTTCCTGAGACCACCAAATCTACATCTTTCCCTTCAATATATTCTGTTTTACCAGGCATGACCCACGGGAGTTGTCCTAAGTCCCACCACAAAGCAGAGAGAGAGAATCAAATATCTGATTCCCATCTACTGACCACAGGGCAGCTCTTCCTCCTTTCGACCTAGCATTTCTGATCCCAAATGAAGGTGGGGCCAAGGATATATGAAGACAGATGAGAAGACTGAAATGGTCTTACCTGGGCTTTCTTTCGGATGTGAACAGTCAAGTTGTGGACAGGATGAGGTCCTCTGCCCAACCACCTGAGTGGTGGCCGATGAAATAGGCGGAGTTGTTCAACTCCCATGTGGGTAGGAAAGAGCCTGAAGTGTAGCTCCAGTGCTGGAGTAGAATGCTAGAGAAAAGAAAGAGCATCAGGGATGTTCAGACCGACAGAGTTAGAAAAAGGTCTTCTTCATGACCACTGAGGTCTCTTCTTCTTCAGACTGAACAGCCTTGGGCATGGAATCTAAGGATCCTGGTGATGACTGCCCTATTATTCCCCACCCCCATCTCTGATTCTGGGACCCTCACTGATTTTTTCTCTTTTTTTCCATCTCTTCCTCTAATTCATTCTAGCTGAGTCTGTTTTCTGTTCTCTCTCTCTCTCTCTCTCTCTCTCTCTCTCTCTCTCTCTCTCTCTCTCTCTCTCTCTCTCTCTCTCTCTCTCTCTCTCCCCCTATATGTATATTGATCTCTTTTTCGGTCTCTGCTCCCATCCCTGTTTCTCTGGGCTTTGTGTATTTCTCTCTTCCTTTCTGAATCTTTTCCTTCCTCTTTATTGTGGTCTTCCTCCCCATGCCTCTGGCTCCATATCTATCTCCATCCCCCATGGGGGTTCCTTTTTTGCTTCCCTATCTTTTCTTGTCTTCAGGAAGTCTGGGAATGGCCTTTGAATTTCCAAGTCTGGACCCCTTTCATGATAATCTGATGGTCTACCCTGGAAAAGTTCTTGAACCAATACAGGGAGGGGGGGAAATGAGAAAATATCTAGGAATCTCACTTGGATTATAGGGATTTTGAGGGAAACCTGGAGACCATGCTGCTGGGGGAAGTAAAATTCATCATTTGACAGGTTCCAGGGGTCTTTGGCTTTCAGGCAGGCTGGAGTCTGGGGAGAGACAATGAGACGACAATAGAATTAGACAAAAGGACCTTGAGATGGAACTGAACCCTTAAGCACTGCAATCTTGTTCCAGGAGGAGAAAGGCAAAAAAGTACTGCCCTCCTGGCCTTGGGGAAGGAGAGTCTTGTAGGGACCTAAGGATGCATATAGTGTCTGATACACTAGCTTTGTAACAGAACATCAGAACTGCAGGAGACCTCAGGAGCCATCAAATCACGGAAACACATGAATGAGGAGTCCCATTCCAACATACACAACAAGAAGTTATCTGGCCTTTGCTGAAAATGATGGGGGACAACCCATTCCACTTTGGAGTAAAAAGTTGTTGGGACATTTATCCTGAGATTAATCCTAAATTTGCCTCTCTTCACTTTTTGATCATGGTCCTGACATCTTCCTCTGTAACAAACAGAATGATAATTAACCCTCATGTTCATTTGTTTGTGTGTGTATATGTGTGTGTGTGAGAGAGAGACAGACAGACAGTCAGAAAGACAGAGACGGACAGAGAGGAGGGGGAGAGAGAGGGAGATGTTGAAGAAGGAAAAAGAGAGAGGAGAGAAAGGAGAAAAAGGAAAAAGAGAGGAGGTATTCATATCATCCTTACAAAGTAAGCTGGAAGCATCCAGGAAGATGGCCATAATGGGAGGGGCCTTCTGGAAATAAGACCTTAAGAGAGTCATGGGGGGGGGCAGAATCTGCTGATATTTAGCCAGAGAAGACAACTGAAGAGCTGGCCTGTGGAAGGGGGAATGGACTTGTGTTGCCTCACCACAGAGGGTTAGGGTAAGTTGCAGAGAGGTGGGTTTAGAAAATCTCTAACAATAAGAGCTATTCCTCATCAGTAAACAGTGGGTTTCCTCTCTTGGGGAAGAGAAAGAAAGGATGAACAATAATACCTTGTGTATGTGGTAGATTTTATATGATTGAAAATCTGTTACCCTAAAAAAGAACTACATATTCCAGGAGCACATTGACTTCCTGTCATTACATACTTCCTATAGACAGAGGATAAAGGGCGTGGTCTTTGGAGGCTCCTCCTCTCTGATGTAGCATCAGCAGTGATGGTGGTGAGTGGGGATGGCTAAAAATGACTAACCAGCTATGGGCATGTGGTCTTTATTTTGTATCTTCTTTATTCATTTATTTCTAATGATCACTAATAAATCTCTTAAAATATAGTATTGTTATTGAGATTTAATTTTAAATTTTACAATATGGCTTGGCTAGCTAATCTCAGGGCTCTTATATTCAGATTCCCTCCTTCACTTGTGACGCAGAAATACTCCCCTTCCCGAACCACTAGAGCCCTAACACACTCACCTGCTCAGTCATGTCACATCTTGGCATATTTTTACCCTTCTGGCTTGATGGTTTAGGGGATGAAGTCTCTACTTCTATAGGCTCCTCAATATCAACTGTGAAAAAAGAGATCACATATTTGTAATTCTCCATGACCTCCTTACTATGTGCAAGGTGAAGTCAGAGTTTGAGCCAACAGCTTCTAGACTTTAGATGAGGAATTCTTCCCACTGGGCCACTCTGCCTCCAGAACTAAGTGGCCCAGTGTTGGGAGTTCAAGGAGCTTTCACTGATATCTAAACACAAAATCCCTCAATCTTACACTAAAAACTAGAGAGCCCCCAAGAGACATCTTGTCCAACCTGTAGCAATCTCCATGAATGCAACCCAATAAAATTGTCATCTAGCTTCTGCTTGAAAAGCAGAGTGATACGAAGCTCATTATCTCCAAATGGAATCCCAAGCTGCTTCCCCATGATGCCTTCCTACCCTGAGCTCTTTCTCCTTCATAACTATTTCTCCAGGACCTCAAACCACATTAACCAATTTGGAGATATTTCAAGGTCATTTGGGGATTCCCACAATTTTCCTCTCCTGTTGTTACTTGCTGGTGCAGGTAATGCAATAGAGTTGAATCATAAAAAAAAAAATCATACATAACATGAGGTTCTTGTCATCTTGATCAATGGTTGGAACTGTAGGATACAGTGGTTTGTGCATGGCTTGGGCATCCCAAATAATATCATCTTCCCATCGGCTATAAGTAAGGTCATCATTCTCAGGGACAAATAGGGACCCACCAGACTGGTCACAGGCACCTGAAAATGAGTAAAGAGTGGGATGAAGGTTAGGATGGCTACATTAGGGTCAGTCCCAACCAGACCTAGCCCCAAATCAACTGATTCCATCACCAATCTCATACTTGTTACCATTTTCATCTCCATTCCTAATAAATTCTCATCCCTGTTTCCTGTCTATTTTTATCCCTCACCCAATCCTCTGATATCCCATCTCCATCAAGATCCCCATCCCTATCTTTATCTACAGCTCTATATCCCCATGATCATCTCAAATTTCATCTCAGCTTCATTTCCACTCCTACCCCATCCTTATCTGTATTATCATCTCCAGGTCCAGCTCCAGCTCTATCTCTATTAGCATTTCCTTCCCGCTTTCCATCCTAATCATTATACCCACTCTGTCACCATGACCAAAACTCATTCCCATTCAATCCCCATTTTCACCATTGTCCCAGCTCTCTGACCTCCTTTAAATGATCTGATATTCTGAGAGGGAATCCATCCTGCATGAGATACTTTCTGGGCATGAGGGGAGGAGTCTTGGACATCTCTGATATCCCAGATGATATCATCTTCCCAGGTTTTTTGGGTGACCATCAAAAAGTTTTCAATATTCAGCAAAGGGTGGTCTGTTTGGGTTGTGGCCTCTTCTTCTTCTTGTGATTTTTCTTTAAGTTTAAATCCATAATCAAAACCTCTCCCATGGGGAGAGACCTCCAGCATGTCATACCAAAGTTTGGCAGGCCCATATCGCCATGGGGCCACCTCTAAGTGAGAATCCTGGGAACAGTCAGCCAATTGAGAGTCAGGCTGAGGAGCCACTGGAGCCTTCATTTTTATCTAGGATGGAATAGAGGACGTGAATTAGGTAGGGTTGGGAATGGGAAAGGAACTGTGGAAAAGGAATGGTTTGGAAAAGGGCCTGAGAGTGGGAAAGAAATGGATGTGAAAATGGGAATGATAAAAGTAACCTGAATGAAGGGAGACTTAAGGGTGGTTATAATGATAGGGGGTGGGATGTTATGTAACTTAGGGAGTTATGAGGGTAGACATGGGGTTTGGACTGGGAAATGTAATTGGAATGGAAATGTCCCTCCCTCTCCATCCGTGCATTACCTCATCATCTGTTAGGCATTCCTCGGGGCCTGGTGGCCTTACTATCTGGGGGCTTCCCTGGATAGGTTTTGAAGGATTCTGTCTGTTCTTTAGTTTCTTCCTTCTCATTCTCCTTCTGACCCTCTGCCACATGGTTGGTGTCTTCTGATTATCAAAGAGTCTGAGAAAACGAAGAGCCTGGAATAGAAAATGGAAATTTGCAAGAGAATACTGAGCCCAAGTAGCTTTATCTAGACCATTGGCTTCAGGTGACTACCTGTGCTTTGACTTCCCTTGGTAAGGTGAGTTCTGTCCGCAGACAAAGAGAGAGAAGTCAAGAGGACTGGGCCTTTGGTTGGACTTAGAGAGTAATTCCCCAGGGTGCTCTCCTACTCCAAGTGATGAGAAAGAAGAGGGCTGTCCTCCTCTCACCTTCCCCTCCCCCCCCCCATCAACTCAGATGTTCCTTTGGCTCTTGTTGCTGCAAAAATTCACCAGAACTTCAGACACTTTTACTGGCTATGTCTACAAGATCACTCAAGAAGGTGATCCTATTTTAATATCTATGAGTCTTTGTCATTGTGTCTGCCTCTATTTCAGTGCCTCAATGTCTCTATTTTCTCAACTGAGGGTCTTCCTAATTATCCAACTCTAGATTTTCTGTCTATGTTTTCTGGTTTGTCTATCTCTCTTCCTCTCTGTAATTGTCTAATTGACTGGGTATTGTCTTCTATTTTGATGTCAGCCTCCATCTTTTATCTTCCACTGGTATTCCCTTTTTTTGGCCCCAACCTACCTTTTCTTGACGAAATTGTGGCCAGAGCTCTGTGACTGTAGGCATGCTGGTACTTCTCAGTCTGACTTCCCTAAGTAATCCGGGGGAATCTTGTCCATTATCTTTATCTTCCATTTTTTCATCCTCCTCCTCAGAGCTGCTGGAATCCTCTAGGGAGGAGATTCTGTCTTTGAAGGGTAGGACCATTTCTTCTTCCTCCATCTTGGATCCTGCATTAAAGAAAGATCTTGATCTGAGGTTCCCTGTCCCCTGCCCTAGACCAGTCATGTTCCACCTGACACTTTACCAGGACAATAGTTTATGAGTCATCCATTCTCATTATCTAGTAGAACAGAAACCCCATGGAGGCAGGGATGGTTTCAGCTTTCTTTTTATCCCTGGAGATGACTTCTCTGAGATGACAGTGACTACAGCCAAATATGTAATTAATGAATTATGGAAGAATTCAATTGTATTTCTATCTCTCTTTAGAGCCTATGCTCACCTACCCCAGTCCAGCATAACATCCTTATTCCTGAGGGAAGTTCTCAGAATACTGAAGTTCACCACCCTCAGTGAGAGTGGGGCAGGTCAGCATTGACCCCTCCTCCCCCAAATAGGAGTACCTGAAATAGACCTTCACATTTATTCAACCAATAAGTATTTATTACTCCCTCTTTCCAAATATTCTGGGTTCCACCCTGATCTCCTGAAATTCAGGGATATAATTTTCTTTATAAATTTCTACCCTTAGCAAGGTAGATTTTAAATCATATAGGACTAGATTTGATCATGGTATTGTAGGCTTTAGAGTTGAAAAGGCTTTAAAAGGAATCTGATATTGAATCATATTGGTATCAAAATTTAGGGGATACAGCCAAAGCAGCAATTAGGGGGAAATTTATGTGCCCAAAAGCTGATATCAATAAAATGGAGAAAAAGCAAATCAATGAACTAGGCATGCAACTAGAAAAAATAGAAAAAGAACAAATTAAAACTCCCAATTTAAAACTAAATTGGAAATCCTAAAAACCAAGGAGAAATTAACAACATTGAAAGTAAAAGAACTATTGAACTAATAAATAAGACTAGGAGATGGTTGTATGGGGGAGAAAGAAATAAAATAAATGGAACATTGGTTAATTTCATTTTTAAAAAAGAAAGAGAATTAAATTACCAATATCAAAAATGAAAAGGGTAAATTCACCTCCAATGAAGAGAAAATTAAAGTAATAACTAGAAACTATTTTGCCCTATTATATGGCAATAAATTTTACATTCTACATAAAATAAATGAATATTTACAAAAATATACATTGCTTATTAGCAAAAGAAGAAATAGAATATTTAAGTAATCCCATCTCACAAAAAGAAAATGAAGAAATCATCAATGAACTCCCTAAGAAAAAATCCACAAGGCCAGATGGATTCACAAGTGATTTCTATCAAACACTTAAAGAACAATCTACTCTAGTCTTATATAAACTATTTGGCAAAATAAACAAAGAAGGGGTCCTACCAAATTCTTTTTATGACACAAATATTGTGCTAATACCTAAGCCAGGAAGATCAAAAAGAGAAAAAGAAAATTATCGACCTATTTCCCTAATGAACATTGCTGCAAATCTTAAATAAAATACTAGCAAGTAGACTATAGCAACATATCACAAGGATTATTCACTATGACCAGGTGGAATTTATGCCAGGAATATAAGGCTGGCTTAATATTGGGAAAACTATCAGCATTGTTAACCATACCAATAAACAAACAGAAATGACATGATTATCTCAATAGATGCAGAAAAAGCCTTCAAAGAAGTACAACACCCATTTCTATTAAAAACCCTTGATAGAGATGGGAGGTCCTGGGTTCAAATCTGACCTCAGACACTTCCTAGCTGTGTGACCCTAGGTAAGACACTTGACCCCCATTGCCTAGTCCTTATGCTCTTCTGCCTTAGAACCAATACATGGTGTTGATTCTAAGATGGAAGATAAGGGTTAAAAAAAAAGTCTCAAAAACACAGAAATAAATGAGTCTTAAAATAACAAGTAGTATCTATCTAAAATCATCATCAAATATCATCTGCAATGGGGACAAGTTAGATACCTTCCCAATAAGATCAGGAGTGAAGCAAAGAAGTCCTATTATCACCACTTCTCTTATTTTTCTAGAAATGCTAGCTTCAGCAAAAAGAGAAGAAAAAGAAATTAAACAGATTAAAGTAGACCACGAGGAAACTAAACTATCACTCTTTGCACATAGATGATGGTATACTTAGGGAATTCAAGAAAATCATCTAAAAAGCTAGTGGAAATAACTTTAGCAAAACTGCAGTATGCAAAATAAACCAACACAATTCATCAGCATTTCTATATATTTCCAACAAAATCAAGGAGCAATGAGAGTTAGAAAACTAGAATTAAAAAGAGAAACTCAATTTAAAATCACTATATATAATATAAAATACGTGGAAATCTATTTGCCAAGACAAACACAGGAATTATATGAACAATTAAAAAATAGTCTTCACACAAATAAAGTTAGATCTAAACAACTGGAAAAACATTTTACAGCCAAGATTAGAAGGGAAAGAACAAACTGAGAGATAAAATTTTATAATAAATTCCTCTGATAATTGTCTCATTTCTCAAATATATAAAGAACTAAGTCAAATTTATAAGAATCCAAGTCACTTCTCAATTGACAAATGGTCAAAGGATATGAATAGACAACTTTCAGATGAAGAAATCAAAGTAATCAATAATCACATGAAAAAATGTTCTAAATCCCTCTTGACTAGAGAAATGCAAATTTAAAAAACTCTATGGTATTACCTCACATCTATCAGATTGGCCAATATGACAGTAAAGGAAAATAATCAACGTTGCAGGGGATGGGGCAAGATTGGGGCAAAAATCATGAACTGACAACCATTCTGGAGGGCAATTTGGAATTATGCCCAAAGGGCTATAAAACCATGTATACCCTTTTATCTGGTAATGCCACTACAAGATCTAAAAAATGGGAAAGAACCTACTAGTACAAAAATATTTATAGTTACTCTTTTTGTGGTGGCAAAGAGCTGGAAACTAAAGGAATATCCACTAATTGGAGAATGACTGAACAAATTGTAGTATATGATGCTGATAGAATACTGTTGTGTTGTAAGGAATGATGAACAAGATAGTTTCAGAAAGAGCTGGGAAGAGCTCCATTAACTAATGCAAAGTGAAATAAAGAGAACCAGGGAAACTCTGTACACAGTAACAGCAATACTGTGGAGTAACCAAATGGGATAGACTTAGCTATTACTGGCAATGCAATGATCCAAGATAATTCTGAGGAACTTATAACAAAAATTGCTATCCACCTCCAGAAAAAGAACTGTCAGAATAGGAATAGAGATAAAAGCATTTGGACTTACCATGTGTTTATTTGGGTATATGTTTGGGGGTCTGGGCTTTATAAGATTATTCACTAACAAAAATGAACAATATGGAAATATGTTTTGTATGATAATATGTGTATAAACAGATCAAATTGCTTGGCAGCTCCAGGAGGGGGGGTAATTTGGAGATCATATAACTTCAAAGAACTTAAGGGGAAATTTGCCATTACATGTAATTGGTAAAAAAAAATTAAAAATAAATTAAAATTTTAAAATCTGATCCCATCATTTTACAGAGTAAGGAATCTCAGGTGGAAGAATGGGAAATGACTTGCCCAGGATCACGTAGAGGTTGTTGAAGACTTGGGAAAGCAAGACTTTAGGAAGGCATGCCTGTGGTGGGATGAAAAAACAGGGATAGGAATGGGAACTTGATTTCTTCTCTTACCCAGTCAGCAAGGGCCCAGCAGGTCTCTCTTCTGATGAGATTTTTGATTTCCCAGCCTCTGCCTCACTGGAAACTCCTCTTCACAGTCATAACACCATTCTCTCTCAAAGGGATTCCTTCAGTAGACTATTGCCTCTGGTGACTCTGAACTCCTAGCCACAGTGCCCAACTCCAACCCACTAGAAGGTGAGGTTCAGATCTGGGCTCACCCTCAAAGATCTGTAAAAGATCTGACCTGGTAGCAAGGACTCTACCTGGGGGAACAGAACAGTTCCCACTAACCCTTCCCCTTTCTCAAGTCTCTTCAACTCCCCAGGTCTCAGTTTCCTCAACTGTAACATTTACAGTAAAGCACAGTATTTAAGTGAGTTATGAGGTCTTGAAATTCATCCCCCCCCCAAACCACATAGCCCCCATCCACAATCAGCCTTTTCTTCTAGGGAGCCTCGGAAAATTCACCAGCAACACTGTCCACATTAAAAGGAGGAAGAGATGGAAAGCCAGTCCGAAGGCAAAATGACTTCAGGTAGCTGGGGTTTGCAACAAAACTGACTTTTATACCTTTTCAGGGAAGATTCACAACTCTCCAGAAGAATAATCTTGGTGCTTACAAGAGTGTGAGTCTTCCTTCTCAGAGGTGCAAACTCAAAATTCAAGTAAAGTCCCCAGTGTTCATTCTTGTACCCTTTACTTTACAGACCCTTCGAGTCCATCATTATCATTTTGAAAAATAAAGTTTTCACTCCAATGTTTTTGGTAAGGTGGGTGTGCGATGGACAGGACATGGAGTCAGAAGATCTAAGTTCATTTCCAGCTTTAGACATCTACCAGCTAGAGACGCTGGCCAAGGTCTTTATCTGCTATTTATCTCTCTTTTACTTAACTGTGAAATGGGGATAAATAACAACACCACCTACTTTACAGAGTTCACAAAGATTAGATTAAGTAATAATTGTAAAGCACTTAGCAGGTAATGAGTACCATAAACAAACTTGTTCCCTTTCCCTTCTCTTCCTCAATGTGCCTCACCACTACCCAACTAGGAAGTCATCATAAAAACAAAGAATAAAGGAGAGAAAAAAATATATTTTATAATTATTTTTACACATCGCTTATCATGAGTGGGAGATTTTTCTATTTTTCTTTATCTTCCTCCACTCTGTGCTGTATTTCCACTTTTCAACATCTTTATTAAAGATCATTTCTCTTGTCTTATGTAACACTCCCATCCTTTCTCTCCAATAGAAGTTGTAGATCCCAAATTATAATTCACATAAGCCATAAGAACCATTGATCTTGCTTTTACAAAGAGATTTGTGGAAGAGATTAGATAGAGAAAAGATAATAAGAAACAATGGAGCTCTGATCTAGTGTTCAATAAAGAAGAAACCCTAAGTTACTAAGGAGAAAAACTCTCTTAGTGACAAAAAATCCTGGGCAAACCTGGTAAGAAGTCTGGCAAAAATTAGTCTCATCTCCTGAATATTAAACATCATGCCATTTTTAAAAATGGAACAGAAGGTAATAAGCCTTTCATAGCTATAGGTAGGAGGTACCATCTTATCCAAACAAAAGAGAGTTGCAATTATAAAATATTTTTTTATTTTGTTTTGGTTACATGAAATTAAAAGGCTTCTGACAAACAAAATTAATGCATCTAGGGGTATGGACATAGTAATGGTAGTGTTGGGTCAGAGACACTGCACAGATTTATAGCTAAAGAAAAATCATGTTGTATTGTCTTATTTAATAACAATAGCTCTCTGAGAAATCATGCATTCCTCAGATTCCTTGCTCTAAAGAGCAGGCAGTTTCTGAAGGGCTAATTAAGTAAGGTGTTAACCAGCTTGAGTGGAGCCTCTTGCTTAACTTTGAAGCCAATTTGAGCTAAGACTCTCTAGAGGATATTCTTGTATTCTTCCTTTTTCCTTTACCAAAGTTTGGCGTGACCTAGTCTACAAAGGGGAAACCATTGCTTTGAGATGCTTTATTTTGGTTTTCTGCCATAGATTGCAGGAGGCAGCTAGACACAATGAATGGGGCAGCTAGCATTCTTGAGTGTCAGAGACTGATGTAATCAGTCACAACTGAAAGCCAGCTCCCTTTCACTCGATGCAGATTGATCCATTCATATGAAGATGTCTTACTCTCTCCTTCAGTGATGCATAGGGGAAACAAAGAACCATTAACCTAACTCCTGATTAAAATGTCCACCAATCAGGGTTGCCTTACATTTTCCACAGGAGTTCCAAATTATATATTGTCAAGCCAATCAGAGGGAAGACACCACATAGATTTAAAAAGCGCTGACTGGTCCTCCTCTGATTTTTTTCCCTCATGGGGGCATAATTAGAGGTAAGCTAAATGGGGACACTAATACACTGTTGGTGGAATAGAGACCTACATATAATGAGTCATCTGCCTGGCCCCTGTGGATAACATTTTTTTTTATCGTGAGTTCTCTTAGGGGTTGTCTTGGGACCTTGTTTTGTTGATAATAGTTTAGTCCTTTACAGTTCATCATCACACAATTTTTCTGTTATTGCATATAGTATTCTCCTGGTTCTAGTCACTTCATTTCACATAGGTTCATATAAGTCTTTAAGGTTTTTCTGAACTCATGCTGTTTGTCATTTCTTTTGGAACAATATTCCATTAGAGCCTTGTTCAGCCATTCCCCCAATTGATGGACACTGCCTCAGTTTTCAATTCTTTGCCATTACAAAAAGAACTGCTAAAATATTTTTGTACAAGTAGACCTTTTCCCCCAGGCTATATATAGTTTTATATTGTTCTCCAGAATAGTTATATCAGTTCACAATTGCACCAGCAGTGTATGTGTCCCAATTTTCCCACATCCTTCCAACAATTATCACTTTCTTTTTTGGTCATATTAGCCAGTCTGATAGGTGTGTTGTGGTGCCTGGGGCTTGTTTTAATTTGCATTTCTCTAATCAATAATGATCTGGAGCAGTTTTTCATGTGACCATAGATAATTTTAATTTCATCTGAGAACTGCCTAGTCATAACCTTTGACCATTTAACAATGTGGAATGTTTTGAATGATTATAAATATGACTCAGTTCTCCATATATTTGAGAAATGAGGCCTTTGTCAGAGACATTTGCTATCATTTGCCTCCCTCCCCTATTTGTTGTTTCCTGTTTGTATCCTTTGACAATTTATCAATGAGGGAATGATGTCTTTTTTTTTTAAATAAATTTAGCTCAGTTCCCTCTATATTTGAGAAATAAGACCTTTATCAGAGAAATTTGCTATAAAAACTCCCCCTAGGTTCCTGTTTTCCTTCTAATTTTTGGATGCATTTGTTTGCTTGTGCAAAAATCTTTTAATTGAATATAATCAAAGTTATCCCTGTTATATCCTTTGATCTTCTCCATCTCTTGTTTGGTCATAAACTCTTCCCCTATCCTCTCCATAGATCTGATAGGTAATTTTTTTGTGTTCCACAAACATGTCTAAATTATGTCAAAGTTGTATATCCATTTTGAGTTCATTTTGGTATATGATGTTAATGAGGTTCTATACCTAATTTCTGCCAGACTGCTTTCCAGTTTTTCTAGCAATATTTTGTTTCAGCAATTTCTTATTCCAAGTTTGACTCTGTTAAATTTTAATTGTGGATGGACTCTGAATATTATATAGGTGGTCACAAGGGATTTAATTTCTAAATCCCAAAATGAATTACTAAAGTAAAATGTAATTTATGGTAGTTTTATTTACAATAGAGGGGAAATATTAAGGAATGAGAGAGAAGGAGAAAACTCCAGCTTCCTCTGAGCCAGGTAGAAATTCTAAGACCCTAATCAGGGAAAAGAGTTTCAAGGTGATGGACCTTTCTTGGAGGTTCACACCTCCAGAAAGTCTGGGTCACTAATTCAGCCTTTCACTCACCAAGATGACTGTCTAAAAAGAAATCGTCTGAGGTCTCCTGAACGAGCTCCTCCAGGGTCAAGTTCTTGAATCTATCAAATGGCTCCCATGGTCCTCTTTTTAAAGATCTTTTTCTCTTGTGTCACCTCCCCTAAAGTTCACCAATCTACCAATCACAGCAGATGCTCCTCTCCAGGACTGCTCACCCTTTAGTTCACACCTTCTTTGGTTAGATTATACCTTTTTTGATTAGTTCACCTTTTGTAGTTAGTTAACACCTTTTTGTAGTTAAAATGGGAAGATGTACTTCAAATACTGAGTTACCACCTTTTTGTAGATTAAAATCTAAAAATAGATTGTGGATTACAATTCAATCTTCCCAACAAAGAAAGAGCTAAGTACCTTCATTGTTATAATCAGGAGATAGCTAAATCCAATCTTCACAATTCCTAGAGTTTTATCAAATAATAAATAGGCTTCTGTGCTCAGTTTCTTCTGTGTAATCTGTACCTAATCTATTCCACTGATCAACAATTATATGTCTTATCCAGTACCAAACTATTTTGGTGATTACCACTTTGTAGTATAGTTTGAGATGAGATGGTTTGAGAGCACTGTTGGACTTTCTTCCTTTACAGTTTTTTCATTGGTACTCTGATATAAGTGACCTTTTGCTCCTCCAGATGAATTTTGTTATTATTTTTCTAGTTCAATAGAGTAGTTTGATTGACATGGAACTAAATAAGAAAATCAATTTAGGTAGTATTATCATTTTATTATATTGGCTCAGTCTACCCTTTGTGAAAGGGAATTCTTTATTCTCTGTCTATTCTGAGTGAACACTTGGTTAACACTAACTTAAGTACCCCTACCTTGTACCTCACTAGACTGTGAAGTGTGAATCAGACTTTCTTTTAGTACACCTACTTAGCACCTCACCAGACACTAAGTAAGAGTGTTCACAAGTCATTTGCTAAAGTGGGTGACTCAATCAGTAAGGAACTTGTGAATCCTTTTTATGAGTTCACACCTCCAGAGGATGAGACATGGATGCCATGAGACACTGTCCTCCTAGGCAGTGTTAGACAGTTTGAAAGCTGTGATTGGCCCCTGTGAAAAGGGGAAGGAACAAGGAGTCACTATAAAAGTCCTGAATTTCTGGGGCTAGAGGTTGGCTTCAGGAGTCATCCTTGACAAGACATTGCCTTCAGCTCAAACCACCTCTTGGAGGGAACTTAGGTGAGTGAATATCTGACTTTCCTTTCCTGACTTCTGGAGAAAGATTAATTCTGTCCAAGGGTTAACAAGTCATGCCTGGCTGAGTCCAGTACTGGAGCAATATTTAGTGTGATAGGCTAAATATCTTTTCTACCCTCTTTTTGTATTTCTCTACTTTCACTCTCTCCACTGATTTTGTAAATAAAAACTATTGAATGTCATTTTTACTTGAGCTATACTATTTTAAATCAGTGACCACCATATTATTTATAATTTTAATATATTTTAGTCAAACACTTAATTTTAATTCCTTACACCTTGAACAATTGATGGTTCCCTGAATTATTTAGATTGGTCTTTATTTGTGTGAAAAGTTACATATTGGTGTCAGGGACCACCAGGGACCACCTGGTTGGGGGTTCCCAGGGGTTAGAATGCAGACAGACTCAGAAGGGTTTATGGTGGTCAATGACAAGAACCAAAGACACTGGAGGCAATCAAATGGCACCAATGGCAACTTTATTGAGGGGAGAGAGGGCTTTTATAACCAGATGTGTTACTACTGTGAAGACTGGATTTAGCTATCTCCTGATTGTAACAATGAAGGTACTTAGCTCTTCCTTTATTGGGAAGGTTTAATTGTAATCCCCAGCCTATTTTTAGATTGTAATCCCCAAAGTGTTAACTCAGTATTTAAAGTAGATCTACTAATTTTAACCACAAAAAGGTTCAAACTAACCACAGAAAGGTATGAACACCCATTTCTTGCACTGAGTGGGAGGTCTGTGAACCCCGTGTGAAAGAGTGGGCAGTCCTGAAGAAGAGCATCTGTTGTGATTGGTAGACATAAAAATTTAGGGGAGATGACACAAGAGAAAAAGATCTTTCAATAGAGGAAACAGAGGCATACAGGGTTTCATTCAAGAGGAATCAAGGATTCAGTCACTCAGACTTGGAGTGAAGACATTTGGCTGTGGTATTGGACCCCTGGAGGAGCTCATGCAGGAGACCTCAGACTGTTTTCCTTTAAGATGGTCATCTTGGCTGACAGTTCTTTGCCCTTTCTGGAGGTGTGAACCTCTGAGAAAGGCCTATTGTCTTGAGACTCTTTCCCCCTGGCTGGGGCTTAAAATTTCTATGTGGCTCTGAGGAAGCCAGAGCTCTCTCTCTCCCCTTTTCTTTCTTCCTTAATATCTTCCCTCTATTGTAAATAAAACTATCACAAATTCCATTCTACTTTAGTAATTAATTTTGGGATTTAGAAATTAAATCCCTGGTAACCACAAATTAATATTCAAGTCCGACCATAATAATTTTAACACTATCCAAACATTACATACCCATGATCACAGATAAATATTTACATGGTAATAGGTGATGGCTAACAGAGAACCTCCCATCTCATATGGGGATTGTAGGATGATGATGTCTTCTTTATGGGGATTGGAGGATTAAAGGGTATGATGCAAGAGCTTGTTGGGACATGTCCTAGGTTTGTTGGGGCAAGTCCTAGGTTCTCTTCTACCCAGCCCAAGCATGTCCTAGGTTCAGCCCTAGGTCACTCTTAGTTCATTCAGGTATATTCAATGTATTATGTATCCCTCACTTGGGAGCCCTATAACTTAGAGGCCCTATCAATTCCTCCATTTTTATCTTAAAAAAAAGGCAAAGTAAGTGAATTTGTGTGAATTGTATAAGGCTAAAAAGTTAAATTCTACTTAAATTCTATTTGCTTGGAAATGGAGCTTTTGAAATTTTATTTTTTATCAGGGCCTTTTTCAGAGCTTATCTCAGAGAATACTATGTGTGCTGACCATCGTGATTTGCCTTCCCAGCAAGGCCTTTACCTCTGAGCTTTTTGCACAGCCTCAGTTGGATGGTTATGCTTGTTGTAGCTACTGTTGAGACTCAAGGTCCTTTTGCCTTTATGACAAGCATCATCCTTCACACCTAATAGAGCTACTCTTATTGGCCCGATTCTAGAAGCATCCAACTCTCTATTCCATATGCCAAGCAAATATCAACTTTTCTAAGTGCCAATGTTGCTAAAAATTATTCTGTTGTTGTGTGATATCTGTTTTCCTAATCAATTCTGATAAGTCCTTTTGGAGTGTAAACTAAGTATGGGTTGACTATGTTGTGCCATATCTTCTGGCGGATAAAGTATAAGGTTAACTTTTGTTTAAGTACCAAGGTTTAGGAGTATAACATATGGAATAGAAGGGAAAATACACTTTGAAACCTTACATATGATACAGAAATAATTATACCTAATATCAGAATGTGAAGCTGTGCATCATTATAAGTTACATTTTTCAAGGTAACAATAATAATAGTTAGTCTGAGGTTAATACAAATAGGTGTGCTTTTTGAGGGAAATGGCTTAAGTAAGATCCATCAATCTCTTGGAGAGGCTTGCCATTTCTAGGAGTTGCTCTGTAATTTATTTTTTTTTATAAGTATTATAGGTATAATTATTTATTCCATTTTGACAGATGAGGAACCTGAGTCTGAATGAAGTTAAATGTCTAGTTCAACAACTTCAAGTTACTTCCCTCAACTCCACTGGTCAATTCTTGCTAACGATATTCTGTAATTGTTGCAAGAAGACCTTGTCCTTCTGGGAAAAGGGATTTTTCATTAATTTCCAATTAATTGGAAATTTATTTTATTTTCACAGCCTCTGAGTATTAATCTTAACCTCAAAGATTTGGCTGTTTTGTATTCTTTATATATTTGTGAAGTAATGCTTTCTCCCTTTAAGTAAACAGTTGTATTTTTGATCTGAAGAATCTTTAGGAGAGTCTTATAAACATGCTTAAAATTAAAAAAAAAAAAAGAGACGTGTGCAATGCCAACCCAATTCAAGATGAGTGTTTTAATATGCTTGGCTCATCTGGATGTAGGTTTGACTTTGGAAATAGATTCTTCCAAATCTTCAGTTCCCTGAAGAAGTATCAGGGAGGTGTTCTGTATTGGATTGTACCACAGTATTCCACAGTTCTTTTCTTTGATATAGGTGATTTAAAAAAACGTAGCACCTGAGGCCCTCACTCTTATGAGCCTCCAGAGAGCTGCCTTTGAATACAGGTACTTTGTGGGTCAGAATTCTCTCCAAACCATAGCTCACGAAACCTCGTCCATTTGTTTATTTTAACATGTCTGCCAGAAAACACACATAATGAAAAAACATATTAATAAAAGGAACAGAAGAACATTTCCCCCATAAAGTTGCCACTTAGTCTCTGAAGGGAAGAGTGGGCATACATAGTCATCCAACATAGGGCATATGTACTTTGGTAATTCATAGGACTGGGGCTGCAAATGGGGAGGGGACCACATGCATGGAAGGGTAACTCATATGGCTGATGGTGTAGAACTGCCAGTGTTTTCTGGTGATGTTGATCTTTTTGCCGGGTATACTCCATGATAAGTGTTATACTCTGTCGTTCTCCATGAATATTGGGTCTCTATTCCAACTGGTGTTCTATTATTTTGATATCTTCAGGATAATCTAATTATCTCTCAATTATCCATTCAGGAAACTTTGTTCAATAAGCCTCTTTCCATCTGGAAAAAACCACAAATCTGTAAATCCTTTCAGTTTTTTCTATCATTCACTGTTGTATTTTGTGGTTTAGTAAGCCTTTCTGCTACAGGAGAGATCTACAACTGTACCATCAGACTCTGTTAGCCCTCCATTAGGCTTCAGGTAGAGTCTTTGTGAAATGCTCTCTTCATAGCCACCTAGGCTAGGTGACACAGTGAGTAGAGTGCTGGGCCCTGGAGGCAAGAAGATTCATCTTCCTGAGTTCAGATCTGGCCTCAGACACTTAGTACCTATGTGGCCCTGGGTAAGTCACTTAATCCTATTTGCCTCAGTTCCCTCATCTGTGAAATGAGCTAGAGAAGGAAGTGGCAAATCATTCCAATATCTTCACCAAGAAAAATCAAATGGAGTCAGAAAGAGTCAGATATGACTGAAAAACAGTTGAACTGGATGTGAGGCTCTGGGGCAAAGAAAAGAAGAGAAAAGAGGTTTCAATTTGTACTCTGAGTCCATCAGCTTTCTACTTGGAGGTGTCTAACACACTTCATCATCCATCCTTGTAATTGAGTTGATCACATTATTTAATAGCTCATGGGTAGATCAAACAATATAATAAAAAAAAAAAGAAAATGCTACTTAATTTACTTATTCAGTGCTGAACCAATAAAACTTTCAAGTTGTTTATCTTTGCAATATTATCATTATTATAGAAATTACTCTACTTCTGCTCACTTCAAGTCTTCCTAGGTTTTTTTGAAACTTTTTAGAAAAATATGTCACACTCATATATCATAATTTGCTCAATCCTTTCCCAATTGATGGGCATCTACTCTGCTTCCATTTTTTTTGCCACCAAACCCAAAAGAATTAATAGAAATAATTTTGTAAATAGGAGTCCTTTTCCTCTTTCTCTAATCTCTTTGGGGCATAAACCTAGCAGGGCTATTGCTAGGTCAAAGAGTATGCACAATTTAATAGCTTTATGGACATACTTCCAAACTGCTTTTCAGAATGGACTAGCTCACAACTCCACCAAGAGTTCATTAAAGTACTTATTTCCCTACAGCTTCTTTAATATTTCTTGTTTTATTTTTTGTCACCTTTGCTAATCTGGGAATTTTCTAATTAGTATTTTCATATTATTAGTGATATAGAGGGATTGTGGCTATTGATAGCTTAGATTTCTTCCTTTAAAAATTGCCCATTCATATCTTTGGTATATTTATCATTTGGGGAATGACTTGCTCTGTAATTTAAACCTTTCTTTTGGCTTGTCCCAAAGTCACAGGCTCTGTGACTTCTGTCCTAGGGGCAGTTTCCATATATTCTGTTCTGCAGAATCCTCTGCCATCGGTGTTCATTTCCTGTGTAAATAATTGCAAAAACATGACCCAAAAGTAAAGCCTCGACTTTCATGTTATAATTTTTTGTAAAAGATCGATAGGTATTTGGGGTTTTTTGTTTTTGTTTTTGTTTGGTCAGGTGGTGTTTCTTGTTCCTTTCAACTACAATATGAGTCAAGTCCCCTTTTTTGGTTTTTAAGCATGTGTTTTAATGGTTAAATTACGATGGATTGTCTAGTTGAGATTTTTAGAGAGTGGACCATGAGTTTTGGAAAAAGGGGACAATGTTTTTGGCTTCATAACTTCTTCCTGCTGAACGGGGAGAGGAGTGAGGATGATTCTCTCTCTGCAGATGATTTTCTGCCGATGGAAGTTAAGCCAATTGTATTGTTGCTTGTTGAGTGATAAAGGTTAATAATTTTGTTGGGAGTTAGATTTTTACTAACAACAGTTTGATTAATGGTAGGTTGAACTCACAGTTGTTTAAAGAAGCTTTTTCACTCCTGAGTAAGCAGAGTTAGATTTATGACTTTGACTAGCTAGGAAAGTTTGAGCTGCAAACTTCAGAGTATAATAGTTTGCAAGCAGGAGCTGGATAGAAGGTAATGTAAAGAGAGAATTGAACTCTTAGTTTATTTTTAAATGCAATCTATCAGCAGCCTTTAATTTAATCAAATCAAGAATTTGAGGTACCCCTACTTAGCACTTGGTAAGTCACTAGGTAAGAGAGCTCACAAGCCTCACCTTGGGCAATGCTAGGCAAATTGGGAGACTACAATTGGTTCCTGTGAAAAGGGGGAGAGACAGGAGTTGACATGGAAAAGGGGGGATAAAAGGTCAAGCCCAAGGACTGATTCAGGCATTCTGTGTTGGTGAGCAGGGCTTAAGGGAGACTCTTGGAGGCACTTGCTTTTTCCTGAACTCATCCTTGACTGGAGCTTTCTGCACTGGGGAGACTTGCTAGGTGAGTGACTGGAGCTGAAGGAAGAGGCTTGCTTTGGTGGACTTCTGCCTGAAGATTGCCACAACTTCCACATGGAGATCTGGTCTTGAGGGAGCTCTTGCTGGGTACTGAGCTGGACTTCACAAGAGCAGCACTTAGGGTGGTGGGCTAGACAATTCTCTACCTTCTTCCTACATTTCCCATTCTAGTATCTCTACATTGCTGTAACTAAAGCTGCTGACAATTATTTTGACTTAAAGGCTAATATTTTATAATTGGCGACCACAATAATTTTTTTTTAGCTCATAAATATTTTGTCAAACCAACTTTTTATCATTACAGTAACAAGGCACACAGTATATCCTATTCAGGGATTTTCTAAGTTTTGCACAATTAAGATGTTATTTCCAACATTTAGGAAACATTTTTATATAATTTATTAAATTTTACCAATACTATATGGAAACTTCATTTATACACATAATTTTCATGTCAACAAATTGTATTTAAATACATGTTAATCTTCTATTTTACATTTCACAATACCAGATTAATAATATCTGAACTTCTTTTTCCTAATATCTTTAATTTTTACATTTTGATCCCAATTCCAGTTTACTCAAATAACCTTTTAGGCATGGTCAGATGATCAACACAGTAAATATTATTTGTCTAAGATTTATTGTCTTAAAGTTCAGTTTTAGGCTGCCATAATGTTAATTTTTGGCTTTTGCAAACTTTTCTGAAATGAAGATAACCACTTAAGATTGAACCAAATTTTTGTATAGGAAGTATCAGCATTTTCTAACTTTGGAGTTTATTAAAAAGTTGGTTTAGAAAAATTTTTTGAAAGTTTAGAAAACTTTTTAAAAGTTGGGATAATTTAAGAGTCTCATGCTCTTATGTTTATCTTATATTTTATTTTATACTGCCTGTAGTTATTTGAAACAAATTTTTTCTATCTCTTTCTCATAAATTTTGTTAATATATAAATGTGATAATAATTTCTGTGAGTTTATTTTATATCTAGTATCTAGTTTATTTTATATCTGCACTGGGGGCAGCTGGGTGGTTCAATGAATTGAGAACCAGACCTAGAAGTGCTAGGTTCAAATTTGGCCTCAGACACTTGCTAGCTGGGTGATCCTGGGTAAGTCACTTCACCCCCATTGCCTAACCCTTACTGATCTTCTGCCTTGGACCAGTACACAATATTGAAGAGAAGATGGAAGGTAAGGATTTTTAAGGAAGGTTTTTTTTTTTTCTTGCCTAAAGGAGATCATTGTTTTAACTAAAATTTTAACTAAATTTCTGGGGTCTCTACCTATGCTATCATGTCATTTGCAAAAAAAAAATGATAATTGTGTCTCCACATTATCTATTTCTTTAATTTCTTTGTCTTTTCTTATTGCTATAAGCAGTATTTCTAGTACAATATTGAATAATAATGGTGATAGTGGATATTCTTTGTGAAGATTAAATTAACTCCCCTGCCCATTTTTAGATTTAATCACCAAAAATATAAACATCTCACTTAATCTTTAAGTGGGGGAGGTCTGTGACCCATGTATGCTATAGTGGATGACTAATCAGAATCAAACTGAGTGGCCTCTGGGCAGTCCCAAGCAAAGTTTCAATTGTAATTGATAGATGTAAAAGTGGAGGAAGGCACAGGAAGTGACACAAAAGAAAGTGTATTTAAAAGGGAGTTACAACTTCCTGTGGGAACTTCTTCTGGGAGTTCTGGAGTTATTTGTGCTTGGGGCTTCCGACTGTTCTCATTCTTTGGGAGTTCTGAGTTTGAGTTGGAGGCTGATGAAGAATCTGCTGACTGGACCTGAAACCTTTCCTGGTGAGACTATTCTTGAATCTCTCACTTTAGACTGACACATGATGAATCAAAAGATCTGTCTTCCTTCCTGGATTTTCTGAAGGGACTAGCCTCAGGAGAGACCTATTTTCTTGAGAGAGGCTCCCTGCATCCCCAGGTCCTCAGCTCCAAGGGCCGAGGTCCCTCTGTCTAAGGACTAACTCTCCCTTCCTGGGATGAGCCAGGGGCCAGAGCAAAATATTTAGTGCATAGGCTAGATATCTTACACTATCCTCTCTCTGAATTCTTACTTAATTCTTCTATTTTGTAAATAAATTGTTAAATAAATCTCTTTGGAATTTCATAAAATTCCTGGCAACTCTATTCATAAATAATCCAGTCCAGCCTTTTATATTTAAAAAAAAAAAAAAACCCTTTTCTCCCCCTTACATCTTGTTCCACCTTTGATCTTATTGGGCAGACTTCCAGCTTATACCCATTACAGATAATGTTTGCTCTTGGCTTTAGATAAATTTTACTTATCATTTTAAGAAAATTCCATTTATTCCTATACTTTCTAATGTTTATTTTTAACTCTCACCTTCCATCTTGGAATCAATACTGTGTATTGGTTCCAAGGCAGAAGAATGGTAAGGACTAGGCAGGCAATGGGGGTCAAGTGACTTGCCCTGGGTCACACTGTCTGAGGTCAAATTTGAACCTAGGACCTCCCCTCTCTAGGCCTGGCTCTCAATCCACTGAGCTACCCAGCTGACCCCTCTAGGGTTTTTGATAGGAATGGGTGCTGTATTTTGTCAGAAGCTTTTTCTGCATCTATCAAAATAATCACATTATTTTGTTGATATTGATATGGTCCATTATGCTAATAGTTTTCCTGATACTGAACCAGATATAAATTCATCCTGGTCATAGTATGTGGTATATCAATGTAATCTCCTTGCTGGTATTTTATTTAAATTTTTGCACTGGGGGCAGCTGGGTGGTTCAATGAATTGAGAGCCAGACCTAGAGGTCCTAGGTTCAAATTTGGCCTCAGACACTTGCTAGCTGGGTGATCCTGGGTAAGTCACTTGACCCCCATTGCCTAACCCTTACTACTCTTCTGCCTTGGAACCAGTACACAATATTGAAGCTAAGATGGAAGGTAAGGATTTTTAAAGAAGGTTTTTTTTTTCTTTTTGCATCTCATTTCAGTTGTATTTGACTCTCTAGGACCCTAATTGGGGTTTTCTTGACAAAGATATTGGAGTGGTTTACCATTTCCTACTCCAGTTCATTTTATAGATGAGAAAACTGAGGCAAACTATGGTAAGCAACTTGCCCAGGATCACACAGCTAGCAAGTGTCTGAGGCTGAATTTGAACTCCCAGGTCTTCCTGACTAGGTCCAGTGCTCTATCCTCTAAGCCATTTCTATTAAGGAAATATTATCTCCTTTGACCCTGACCCTGACTACTCATATGTACAATGGTCAAGTCACATCTCCCTGAACCTCAGTTTCCTCACCTTGTATAATGAAGGGGCTGAACTTGATGGTCTCTGAGGTCACCTCATCTCTGATCTTAGAAGCCCTATGGGATAGAGCCTAGGTTTATAGATCTTTGGAAGCCATCAAGTCCAACACCTCTGCCTTGCAGATAGCAGATAGCAGATAGCAGATGTTGATTGGCTGATTAAAGTGAGTTGCCCAGAGTCACAAGATAGTCAATATGATGTAGGGGAATGATCACTGGTTCTGAAGTCAAGGATCTTGGGATCTAAGGCTGTTTCTGCTACTTACTGTGCATATATAATATCTGTCCAACTTTGAGAAAGTTAATCAGTCTCTCCAGACCTCAGTTTCTCTAGAATGAGTTATTTGAATTAAACAGTCTCTAAGTTCCTTTCCAGCTCTTAATTCTCAATCTTGGCTATCCACATTGTACAGACAGGGAAACTAATTACCACTCTCAAATTGTGAAGAAAGAAACGACCTCCTGCATTGAAAACGTTGATGCTAAAACTGATATTAGTCCCCTGCATTTATAAACTGTACTTCTTTTCAAAGGTTCCCCATGTTTCATTCACATCAATTATCTTATTTAATCTTCATGAGAACTCTATGAAATAAATGGGTCATGGACATCATTTAATAACTTTTGCTATGTTTTGCTGTACAGATGAGGCACAGAGAGTCCTTATTCAAGTTCACACAGGAAACTCTTGGCAGAACCTGGATATGAATTCTGCTCACTTGTCTCTCCATCCAGGATTCTGCTTTCTAAACCTAATTCTCATGACCCAAATGACATCAGACACAAGGTTTGTGGAAGAGGTAGGGTAGGATTCAAATGTATTTGCAGTCTTGTTTGTTTCTCAGTTTTTTCCTCTGTAAAATGGGAATACTGCTTGTACTGCCTCTCTCTACAAGTGAAGAAGATAGTCTATCGATCAACCTTAAAGCACTATAGCAATGTGAGTTATTATGATAGTTATCCTTCAAGCAAAATTCAGATACTCTTCCTAAATTCTGCATAATAGTTTGGGGTTTTTTTGTTTGTTTGTTTTTTATTTTATTTTTATTATCACGCAAAATACACTTTCATAGTGATCATTCATTGTTGTAAGAGTTGCTGATAGTAACATTGTTCAAACAGTCATCATACATTGTTATTCTCCTGGTTCTGCTCACTTCACTATGCATCACTTTATATAAGTCTTTTCAGGGTTCATTTGTTGTTTTGTCTTTGTTCTGTTCATCATTTCTTATGAAACAATAGTATTCCATTACAATCATATACCACAACTTGTTCCACCATTTCCCCAATTGATTGAAATCCCTTCAGGTTCCAATTCTTTGTCACCACAAAAAGAGCTCCTATAAATATTTTGTTGAAATAGAAATAGGTCCTTTTTTTCCCTTTCTTGGATTTCTTTGGAATACATATGTAATAGTGGAATTGCTGGATCAAAGGATAAGCATAATTTTAAGGACCTTTGGGCGTGTTTCCAAATTCTTTCCAAAATGATTCTATCAGTTCACAGCTTCACTAGCAATGTACTAGTGTCTCAATTTTCCCATATCTCTTTCAACATTTAGCGTTTTCTTTTTTCATCATACTAGCAAGCCTGATAAGTGTGAAGTTGTACTTCAGAGTTGTTTTCATCTCTATTTCTTTCACTAATAGTGATTTGGAGACTTTTTCATATGATTAAAATAGTTTTAATCTCTTCATCTGAAAACTGCCTGTTCATATCCTTTGACCATTTATCAATAAAGCAATGACTTGTATTCTTACAAATTTTACTGCATTCTCTACACAGTTGAGAAATAAGGTCCTTGTCAGAGATACTTTCTATATTTTTCCCCAGATTTTTGTTTCTCTTCTAATCTTGGTTACATTAGTTTTATATGTCTAAGAACTTTTTAATTTAATATAGTCAGTTATCTGTCTTATATCTCATAATGTTCTTTATATCTCATTTGGTCATAAATTCTTCCCTTATCCACAAATCTGACAGGTAAATGATTTTGTGTTCCCCCAACTTTGTTTATGGTATTCATGTATGCATTTTGGCTTTATCTTGGAAAATGGCATGACATGTTGGTCTATGTCTAATTTCTGTTACATGCTTTTCCAGTTTTCCCAATCATTTTTTTGTCAAATAGTGAGGAGTTCTTCCAAAAGCTTGGATCTTTGGGTTTGTCAGAAACTATATTTCTATGATCATTTACTACTGTGATTAGTGCCTGATCTATTGCATTCATCTATCACTCTATTTATTAACCAGTAACAAATTATTTTGATGGTTGCTATTTTATGATATAATTGATGTCCTGTACAACTAGACCACCTTCCTTCATATTTTTATCACTAATTGTCTTGATATTCTTGACTTTTTGTTCTTCCAGATTATTTTCTGATTCTATTAAATAATTTTTGGGCAGTTTGGTCTGGCATGCAAGGGGTAAATTAATTTAGGTAGAATTGTCAGATAATTTTAGGGTTGTGACTTTAAATCTAGATTTAAATGGTCACCAAATAAAATTCCCAAATTCAGTCTGGAAATTTATGGTAATTTAATTAATATAGAGGGAAGGAATTTAAGGAGAAGGAAGGAAGAGGACATAGGATTTCTCCTACCTGGCCTATGCCGGGGGGGGGGGGGGGGTTAAACTCCCCACCTCTAGGTCTCTGCAGAAGATTAGAGGTTTGTGAGAGGGAAAAGTTGGAAAGTAAATTAGGAAAATTCAGCCAGAAACTCACCACCAAACTGGACAATAGCTTGTAGCCACGCTAAGATGCTGAAAGACTCAGCACATAGCTCTCAGCTAACTCTCCACCTCCAATCAGGGAAAGAGAGAGAGAGAGAGAGTGCCCTTGAGGGATGAAAAATCTCAAATATATAGACCTTTCATCCTTGTGTCTCCTCCTCTAAATTTTCACATCTACCAATCACATTAAAGGCTTTTTCTCCAGGACTGCCCATACTTTTAGTTCTCACCTTCTTTGATTTGATTATATCTTTAGAGTTACTTAACACTTCTTTGTTAAGTTCTCCTTTTGTGAGTTACTTGACCTTTTTGTGATTAATTTAACCTTTATAGTTACTTAACACCATTTTGTATTAGATATAAAAATAGACTTAGCTTAAAGTTCTATCTTCACTATAAGGTGAGAACTAAGTACCTTCATTGTTCAATCAGGAGATTACAACTTTATCTTCCCCTAAATTACAGTCTAAGTAGGGTGGAGTAGTTTTTAAAGTTCACAGAATTGACTGAAGAGATAAATTAATTTAGGCATAATTGTTATTTTTGTTATACCAGTTTGGCCTACCTATGGGCAACTAATGGATTTTCAGTTGTTTAGACCTGATTTTATTGGCATGGAAAGTGTTTTGTTGTTATGATCATATAGTTCCTGGGTTTGTCTTGGCAGCTTGACTCATAAGTATTTTGTATTGTCTACAATTATTTTTAATGGAATTTCTCTTTATCTCTTGTTATTGGATCTCCTTGGTAATATTAAAAAAATTCCAATTATTTATTTGAATTTATTCTGCTACTCCTGCAACTTTTCTAAAGTTGTTCATTGTTTTGATTAGATTTTTTAATTGATTCTCTAAGTATACCATCATATCATTTGCAGGGAGTGATCATTTATTTCCTCATCCCCCATTCTAATTCCTTCAATTTCTTCCTATCCTGTTCATGGAACAATCAGAAGGCCAGAATCACTAGATATAAAAGTATGTGAAGGGATGTTAGGTGCAAGAAGACTGACATGATAGAATGAGCTAGCTTATGAAGGACTTTGAAAGTACTAAACTCTACCCAAAGCCTTCCTTTTTAGAGGACCAGACCTGAACTTTACAGCTCATTGCTCTTTTCCATTTGCAGTTCTGCTTGGTTTCCATGCCTCAGTACAAGATGCCCCTGTGACTCCTACACCCTTGTTATATTCCCCACACACATTTGCCCTCATCCTTTCAGCTTTTCAGTCTTTTCTTGTGCCTTGTCTCTGATTAGATTGTAAATTTCTTGAGGTAAGGACTATCTCTGTGCTCAGCACTTGGGACAGTTCCTGGCACAGTGGAAGGAGCTCAATAAATGTTTATTGAATTGAAAGTGTCTCTTCTCCTGGAATTTTTATTCTTGGATTTATTACACACTTTCTCCCATATTTGCTTACTTCTGTGGCTCAGAAGATACATCTACCCTTCTCCACTGCTGTACTTTTGTAAATGTTTTAGTGACTATACTGTGTTTTTGGTAATTACTACTTTATAATATGACTTGAGCTCTGTTGATTCTAGGCTGCCTTGTTTTCCTTTCCTTTTTTTCCATTCCCTTCCATATTCTTGAATTGCATTATTCTGACCAATCCTATCCTGTAACTCTTTAGGTTGAAATAGCATGAAATTAGAAGAATAACTTAAGTAATACCACATTTTTAAAAAACATAGAAAAACCTAGTCATGATAGTTATAACATTAAATATATCTCCAGTTATTTAGTTTTTCTTTAATTCTTGAATTATTTTTGTAACTATACTGTGTGTGTGTGTGTGTGTGTGTGTGTGTGTGTGTGTGTGTGTGTGTGTGATGTGCTCCTGGTAAGTCAACGTCTAGATATTTTGGACATTCCTTAATTACACTAAATAGAATCTGTTCTTTTTTCCTAACCTTATTTTTTTTAGTAGTTAATACAAATGTCAAAGGTTCTTTGTAGTTGGGATATCTATGAACACTTTGCAGGGGCCACCTTTTCATGCTCAACCTACTACAGAAGTGTCAACAGCACAAACTACTGTTTTCCTTCAGTGTTATCACCTGTGACTAAACCAGTAAGAAAGTATGTCACAAGGGGGCACTACATTTAAACCCCCAGTCAAGTGATCTCATCAGAGTCTCCAGATGTAATTGCAGGAATTTCCCAGATGACAATACAATACCACTTAGAGGGTGTTGGAATGTTAAAACCCATTTTGACTGGGTTCTGAATTTAGATTAGGGGATAGTTTAAAACATTGGTTAAACTGTTTAAAGTGTATATGTCTGCACCATCCTACATCAAGAATTTCCAAGCTATCTCTACATTAATTGGATTCAAGTTATTAGCAAAATGTGAACTCTTTGTTTATTAGACACAGGAAATTTTTTTAAAAGAAATTGCAGTATGGCCAGTAGCTTTTTGAGTAGTGAGCCCTTATTCTAGTACTAGGGGGTTGGATTTATCAAACACTAGATTCATTTAGTTCTGCATATGGTTTACCTAATCTGCTCCATTGATCAACCTCTCTATTTTTGAACCTGTACCAAATAATTCTGCTCATTACTACTTTGTAGCACAGTTGATTATCTGGGATTGGGAGACTCCCTTTGTTCCCAAATTTTTCATCATTTTCATCGAAATTTTTTACCTTTCTCCCTTCAGATAAATGTTGTTGTTTTTTCTAGCTCTATGAATTAATCCTTCATTAGAATGACATAGCATTAAATAAATGAATAAACTTAGGCAGAAATGTCACGTTTGCTACATAAACTCACCTTATCCATAAGCAATTTAATGTTTCTTTGATGATTTAGGTTTGCCTTTACTTCCATAAAGAGTGTTTTGTAGTTATATTTATATAGTTCTTGAATGGGCCCTCACAAATATTTTGTACCTTCTATGGTTTATTTTTTAATGGAAAGTCTTCTTGCTGAGATCATTGGGGGTATTATACAAAAGTACTGATACTTTATGTGGATTTATTTTACATGCTATGATTTTACTGAAGTTATTATTTCAATTATGTTTTCTTGACTCTTAGGTTTCTCTAGGTAACTCGGTTTTCCTAGCTCTGAGAATTTGAATTTGCCTTCCCGGTGTGAGGAATGTTCCCCTTCATATCTCCACTTCCTGGCTAAAGAAATTAAAGGACAGTAAGAGGTTAATTGTGGGAACTGAGTGAGTCACACTGACTCCATCTTGTGATTCAGTTCTAGAGCTAGCTTAGTTTCTGTTCAATCAAGGGTCTAATCCAAATTCTGTCTTGTGAGAAAAGTTTATTCAAATGTGGGAATTGGGGAAAAAACCTCATTGTTTTGTTTGAATCTAGCCCTGCAGGCTGGGAAACTAGACCACCTGAACCTGCTATTTAGAGATCCTTAACCAAGGACCTAGTTTATGTTGACCAGAAACACAGGCTGATCCTAAGATTGATTCAAGGAGTTTTCTCATAATTCAATATCAAAATTAATAAGTTGATCTCAATAAAATAATTCATAATTAATAAGTTAAACTTATAATAAAATAAAAATTATACATCTCAAGCAACCCTATATATCCTATATAAAGAAAAATGTATTTGATGGGACACACAGATGGGGGAACCTTCAAAAAGAACTGGGGGGGGGGCAGTTAGGTGACTCAGTGGATAAAGATCTAGTCCTGGAGCTAAGAGGACCTGAGTTCAAATCTAGTCTCAGATATTTCCTATCTGTGTGACCCTGGGAAAAGCACTTAACCCCCATTGTCTAGCCCTTATGGTGCTTCTGCCTTGGAGCCAATACACACTATTGACTCTATAGAAATCCTCTTTCCATGTAGACATATAGACATTGTTACCTTAATGAGCCCCTTAAATTTTCCCTTTCTTGTTTACCTTTCTGGGCTTCTCTTGTATCTCCTATTTGGCCTTAAAATTTTTTGTTTAGATCTGGTGTATTCCTCAGGAATGGTTGGAAATCTATCTTATCGAATGACCATTTTTTCCCCTGAAAGAGTATACTCAGTTTTGCTGGATAGGTGACTCTGGGTTATAAACCCAAATCTTTCACCTTTCTGAATATTATATTCCATGCCTTCTGATCCTTTAGTATAGAAACCACTAGGTCCTGAGTGGTCTTGATTGTAGCTCCATGGTATATGAATACATTCTTTCTGGATGCTTGAAGTACTTTTTCCTTGGCTAGGTGGCTCTTGAATTTGGCTATTACATTCCTGGAAGCTGTCAATTGAGGATTTCTTTCTGGAGGCAATCTGTGAATTCTTTCAACTTCAATTTTTATTTTCTTTTTCAAGGATCTCTGGACAGTTATGTTTCATAATTTCTTGTATTGCAATATCCAAGGTTTTTTCTTCATCATGGCTTTCAGGTAATCCAATAATTCTCAGATTGTCTCTCCTAGATCTATTTCCTAAGTCTGTTATTTTTTCAATATTCATGTTTTCCTGGTTTTCATTCCTTTGATTCTGCTTTATTGTTCCTTGGTTTCTCACAAAATCATTGCTTTATATATAGATGGTCTGTTCTGATTTTTAGGGTCTGGTTTTCCTCTATCAGCTTTGGGTTCTCCTTTTTCAATTGTCCCATTCCTTCTTGCATCACTTTCATTTCTTTGCATCAGTTTCATTTTTCTTCCCCACTTTTCCTCTACCTCTAATAACTGGGTTTTGAAGTCTTTTTTGAACTCTTCCAGAATCTGTGATTAATTCATATTTTTCTTTTGGACTTTGGGTGTGTTTCCTTTGCTTTTACTGTCCTTTTCTGTGTCTGCACCTTGCTCTTTGTCTCCATTAAAAAAAGTCTTTAGATTTGGGAGCTTTTTTGATAGTTTGCTCATTTTTCCTATCTAATTATAGGTAGGCTCTGTTTTCTGGGAAGTTGGGGTACCCTCTTAAACTTCAATCCTTCCTTGATGTTATTTTGGGCTTATTTCCTGGGTTGTTACTAGTTTACCAGATGGTGTGAGGGCTGAGAGTTCTGAGAGTCCCCTCTCCCTGCTGATTCAATTGACCCTTGAGATGCTGTTAGCTTAAAAACTTTCTTCAATCTTAGGTTTAAGCTTTTGACCTCATTTTGATCTTGATCAGGTCAGAGACTGATCAAATTTTAGCCTCAGGCTTAGTCTCAAGTTTTTGTTCTCATTGTGTACTTGATCTAATCAGGCATGAAGTGATCTCATTCTGCACTTGGATCAGGTTAGGTGCTAATCAGATTATAGTACCAGGCTTAGCTCACTTTTTTTGGTCTCAAAATGTTCTTGATTCAATCAGCCACCACCTTGATTGTCCTGGAGCTCCATCCTTAGTTTTGGGCAAAAAGATCCTGGGGAGGCTCCCCCTGAGAACTGTGTCCTCATCCCAAACTATGTATTATGTCCTCACTCCAAGATCAGACTGGGATTTCTGGCTTCCTTCTGGGCCCACGTGGATCAGCCCCCTTCATCCCAGATTGCCTTGAGCTGGGAATCTGGACTTCTCCACAGGTTTGCAATTTTAAGGGATTTAGTTGGCTTGGACCTCTTTTTGCCAGCAGGATCTCAGGGTCTGATTTAGTTTGGGATTAAGTTCAGAACCTATTAGAGCAGATGTATGGGGCTGTAGGGATATGGTTTGCTCTTGGTTTGCTCTTCACTCACTGCTATGCCCCCTGCTAGCTCCTCTCCCCTCTAACCTCAGTTCCCCAGAGTGAAAGAGAATTCTTAACTCTATTGTCTATCCTGAGTTAATACTAATTTAAGTACCTCACTAGATTGTGAAGACAGGATTAACTCTCCTTTGTCTACCTTTTAATTGAATCAACACAAGCTTGAACTAGGTAAAGAAGCTCACAAACCACTTAGTGAATTCACACCCTACCTAGTGCTAGGTGAGAAGCCAGTAAGATACTTGGAGAGCTCCACCCTTTTTTCTAATTCAAACAGTCAGAAACTTGTGGCTTCTTTCAAGAGTTCACACCCTCAGAAACTGTGAACCCTTTTGATGAGTATTCACCCCTCCAGAAGGTTAATAAGTCCTGCTGAGCCAAGCACTGGAATGATATTTAGTTACATAGGCTAATGTCTTCTCTACCCTTTTGTATTCATATCCTTTCACTCTTTCTACTCTTTTGTAAATAAAAGCTATTAAAGGTCACTTTGACCTTGAGCAATAATACTTTGAATCAAATATTTTAGTCAAACTCAATTTTAACCCTTACACCAGATGTCTACCTTTTGGGCTTTCTTTTTCTTTCTTTCTTTCTTTTTTTTTGAAAGTTACTTCCCTCTGTTTCTTTGTTGATTCTTTCACTCCTGTATTCATTTTGTGGTGATATTTTACTCCTGGTCAGAGAGGATTTTCATAGTGAAATGGCAAGCTGCTGCCCTAGTTACTCCTCCATCTTGGCTCCCCACGATATTGACTCTAAGGCAGGATGTTGGTGTTTAAAAAAGAAAAAAAAAAGAACTAGCCAACAAAAGTCTCCCTGGTTCTCTTTTGCCACTCTCTCTTGGTTTTTCTCCTTTGTTGGCAACATGTATGAGAGACAATTCTGGAAAGAGAAAGTTGTGGGTCTTCTCCCCTTTGAGGCTTACCTGTGGCCCTCTGAAAATGGTCCTCAGTCCTTTTGTTAGCTATTGACTCTTTTCTGTTTTAGGCAAAGGAGAGTTCTATGGAGACTCCAACCTTGTTTATTTCAAAATGTCATGGGAGCATGCCTCTAGGACCATGAGAGTAAGAGCCTAGGCAGGGTTCTGTAGTCAACATAACTGCTGCCAAAGATCAAATAGTTACCACTAGGAACCAGCCCAGCAGTTGCCAAGGCAAAAACTTATTCTATTCCATTATGCTCCATTTGGGAGTGGACTTGATGAGACTGATGCTATGGAGAAGAGGTGAGAAGTGTGAGCCCACTCTCCCAAAGACCAAGATAGTATGTGGAAGAATATTGCCCCTAGTTGCTGAGAGGAAATGATTGTAATTTTCTTCCTGCTAAATCTTCAAGTAAATAACTCTAATACCTAATTGATATTAGGTGATTAAATGAAACTGGAGTGCTTCTCATTGATGACTAACAAGCAGGGGCAGAGGGTGAGAGTAGGGAAAACACAATTGGTAGGAGCTTTAAATGACTTAATTAGAGAAATGATATCTCCAGTCCCTCTAGGTACACTTAGGACCCTAAGGAGAAGGTATAGCTAGAATCATTCTGGGAGAGTGAGCCTAGAGTATACTCACAATATAATCACATGATTTGTTGTTACTGTGAAGAGTGAATCAAACTCTCTTTGTCTACCAATCAGTGACTTTTAAGTTAATCAATCAAAAATTTAAGTACCCCTACTGAGTACCTTATTTAATCACTAAGTATGAGAGTTCACAAGTCACTTGAGTGGGCAACAACTCCAGAGGTCACTGCCCCACTCCTGGGCAGTGCTAGGCAAATTGAAAGATTGCAATCAGTTCCCATAAAGTAGGGAAGAGACAGGAAATGACATGGAAAAAGGATTATAAAAAGTCCTGAACTTCTTGTAAAAGGGTCTTATCCTTGACACTTCTCCTTTGGAGTTCTTCTTTGGAGTCTCTGCTCCTTGGATCTTCTCCTTTGGACTTCTTCTTTGGAGGACAGCTCCTTAGGGCTTTTGAACTTCAACTTTGACTTGGAGCTTCTTGGAGTTGGGGACTTTCTTGTTGGGTTCCCTGCTGCCTTGGTGAGCTCAGCTCATGAGGATTTTTTTTTTCTGCATTTGGACCATGACTAGATCCTGCCAGCTTGCTGATGAGTGACTAGGATTCCCATGTGGAGATTGGAACTCAGTTGGGGAGAAAGCTTCATTTCACCAGATCAGAATATAGGGTGGGCCAGGCAGTCTCCTTACCTCTTTCCCTTCCACATCTCCCTCTTTTTACTAATATTCCAGTTAAACAAAATTGTTAAAAGCTGCTAAAAGTTTTTCTGACTTAAGGGATAATAATTGGCAACCATGTTTTTATAACTCTCTTATTTAGTCAAAATTCCAATTTAACCATTATATTACTATTATTAATATTGTCTATTGGGTTTTAAATGTTCCTAACATCAAACCAACCTTAAATAGCTTTCCAGCATAAATCCAATCTGGTCATAGTGTATGTTTTTGTTAAGTTACAGCTGCCTCTTTGCTAATTTTTCATTTAATGTTCTTGTGTCGATATTCATTATGCATAAAGACGTAAGGTTTTCTTTCTCTGTCATGAGTGCCTCTGGATGAGGGAAGGAGTTTAGTAGGATTCCTTCTTTTCCTTTTTTTCTGCTTTATATTGCATTCCTCTTTTTTTATTTGTTATATTAAAGTTATCAGATATTTCTCTCCCTCTTCCCACACTAGAAAAGGCATTATCTGCCAAAGAAACAAATATATATATATATAATAACATATCTATATGTTATACATAACATATATTATATTACATATAATATGTATTTCATATATATATATAACTATGTCTTATTTCTATTGACCAGTCTTTTCCTCTGCAGGTTGAAATAAACAAATGATTCTTGAAATAATACTTTTCCAGGGACAGTTGGGTGGCTCAGTGGATTGAGAGCCAGGTCTAGACATGGGGTCCTGGGTTCAAATCTGGCCTCAGATACTTCCTAGCAGTGTGACCCCGGGCAAATCACTTAACTCCCATTGCCTAGCCCTTACCACTCTTCTGCCTTGGAATCAATACATGATTCTAAGGTGGAAGGTAAGGGTTTTTTTTTTAAAAGAAAATAAATAATGTTTTCCCTTTGTTTGCACAGTTTATGCATTATTGGAATGAGTTGTGGATCTTGGGGAGCATGTGTAGATATTCTATGATTTGTCCTTCTCTGCTAACTATGCAGTTATAAGAGGGTTTTTTTGATAGACTACAAATTTGGAATTGAGATGCTTTTTAAAAAAATGAATGGCCAACTAGAGTCTCAACAATTCTTTTTGGTTACCCTCTCTTCATCTGATTCCTTCACTTATAGCATCTGGAGAGATAGATGATAAAATTCATTTCTAAATCCATCTGATTACAGGTCCCCTGTTGCCCTTTGGCAGTTCCTTTATGATTCTTCTAATTCTTTCTTCTGATATTGGATTATTTCAATTTGCTATCCCTTGTTGTGTTCATCTAAACATTTTGTACTTTTGTAAATATTCATTCATTTCACTTGAGTTATTAGTTTTATTGGTATGCAATTGAACAACCATCTTGTATAATTTCCTTTATTTTTTCTCATTTGTTTTTAATTTTCCTTTTTGATGCTAGTAATTTGGTTGTCCACTCCTGGTTTAATTAAATTAGCTAATAATGTATCTATTCCATTTTTAATAGCTCTTATTTTTACTTATTAATTCAGTATGGGGTTGCTTTCAATTGGATAATCTTTAATTTTTAGAATTTCAATTTTGTTACTTGTTAAATGTTTTAATTTTTTTCATTTTCAAGGTTTTTCTTAATCATGCCAGATTAATTAATTTATATTTTTAGACAGCTAGGAGGCAGAGTGTATAGAGTGCCAGACCTGAGTTCAAATCCAGAATTAGACACTTAACTACTTGTATGACCTTGGATAAATTACTTAACCTTTTTGCTATAGTTACCAAATATGTAAAATGAGAATAATAATAGCTCTTACCTATACGAGTTGTTGTAAGGATTAGATATGATAACAATTGTAAAATATTTAGCACTGTTCTTGGCAATGTTAACTATTTCATGAAAATGATAAGAGATATAAATTTTCACTTAGAGATTGCTTTGATTGCATTCCCTAAATTTTAGTACATTTGTTCCTGTGATTTGTTCTCTTACCAACCAATTCTCTAAGTTTAAGTTGTTTTGTTTTCAACTAATTTTAATCCTTCCTCTACTATAAATGATTTTGTTTCATTATGATCTTTAAAAGACATAATTAATGTTTCTGCTTTTCTGCATTTGTGAGGATTTGTGCCTTTATGCTGTGCCTGTTCAATTTTTGTAAAAGTGCCACAAACAACTCAAAAAGTTATTTTATGCATTTCTGAGTTTCTAAACTTTTTTCTGTGTTATCTGCTGGCTTTACATGTCATCTGTAGCTGCCACAAAACTCCCCCCAAATTCCCATTTAATTTTTTATGCCAACCCACAATAGATCAAAACCATGATGGATAAAGTCACATTTGTGAAAAGCATACCTATACTTTGCATACACTTTTGATGCTCACAACAACACTATGAGCTAAATGCTACCATGATCACCATTTTATAAATAAGGAATTGAGACAGGAAGAGTTTAAGTGACTTGCTCACCCAGCTATTAAAGATCTGAGACAGGATTTGAACTCAAATCTTCCTAATTCTAGACCTAGCACTCGGTGCACTCTGGTGCTATCTAGTTTCCCCTGAAATCACAAATCTAGTCTCTATTATTGATTTTGTACGTGTGTGTGTGTGTGTGTGTGTGTGTGTGTGTTTTGTTTGTTTGTTTTCTTTCTGAAGGAAGGTAGGCTGCTTTGAGGGCAGGACCATTTTATTTTTATTATTTTATCCCTCTTGTCTGGCACATAGTAGGTGCCTAATAAATGCTTTATCTTTTGGTTGAGTGATCTTCTGAGTGAGAATTGACTTTCTAGCTTCTGGGTCAATGCCTCAAGAGTTTAGAGATATCACACAAGCTCTGGTTGGATTGGTCCAGTCTATAAATGAGGTAATGGCTTCTAATTTTTCTTCCCATTCTCCAAGAGATTGGACATGGGGTTGAGAAAGAAGGTGCTGCCTCCTGACTACTATATACTTCCATCATAGCATCCATAATGTTTGTATTCCCTGAAAAAGAAGCAGATTCAGGATTCTGTGTTCATGTATGTATGTATGTATGTACATATGTGTGTAGATACATACATAGGTACAAATATGTGTGTATATAGATATCTACATAGTATATCGTTATATAGATCCTTTTCTTTTTTATTATAATACATTTTAATTTTTTCCAGATGTCAATATAAGTTTTTAGTAGTCATTGTCTAATATTTCTGTCTCTCCCTCCCACCTCTCTTCCAATACCAAAAAGACAGATAATATGCTACAAGTTCTCCATATATTATCACATAATACATATTTCCATGTTCATCATGTTATGAAAGAAGACATATCACTTCAATTAGTGACAAAAGGAACAAATAAAGTAAAAAATGGTGTGCTGCAATTTGCATCTGGACTTCATTTGTTCCTTCTATGGCTATGGATATCCTTTTTTTCAGTCATGTGTCTCTTGGAATTGTCCTGGGTCACTGCCTTGTTGAAAACAGTTGTGATTCACAGTTAATGATCATGCATTATTGTTGTTACCATATACAGTGATCTCCTTGTTAACTGGGAAAAAACACAGAACTCTTAAATAGTCAGAAAAACCACTCCTTAGGGTACAGTGCTTTCCTCAAGGACTCCACATAGAACGGCATGCTACATACCTAGGGTACAGTGCTTTCCTCAAGGACTCCACATAGAACGGCATGCTACATACCTAGGGTACAGTGCTTTCCTCAAGGACTCCACATAGAACAGCATGCTACATACCCATGTAGAGTCTGGAAAATCCGAGACTCTGGTTGCTCTGGTTACTGACCCCTGGGAGAGTCAAGGACATTAGACGGACAACTGCAAAGAGCCATTAAAGTTGGGAACCTTAAATACCTTTCTAGGGGAACAGGAGATCTGAGGATGAAAGGGATAGTTGATTGGCTTTATAATGATAACAAAGGAAAATGTGGAGTCCTAGACAGGAATAACAGTGAGGGGCTGATGCTTTACAATGGACACAAAAGGGGAAGATCCAAACAAGGGCTGGGCTACCTCGGTAAAGGAATTTGGTCTAAAGGAAGAAAGGAGTGGGACAAAAAGAGATACTTACCACCTGATAGAATTATCAATCCCCACTTAAACTACTTTAATTTCTACTGTTAGTCTGAGAACCCTGAAGTTGGACTTTCCCCCAGGGAGAAACTCTCATGTGACGAGATCAAACCTGGGGCTTTTCACCTTTAAGCTAACTAAACTGGGGGTCATTGAATCTTACTAGGCTACAAGTTTGGGGGCTTCATGGTTCCATGTTGACATCCTGGTTCTGGGCCCAAGCTGATAGGGCCAATCTGAATAGAGAACAATCCCAATGGGGAATGCTACACTTATATATGTATATGATGGCTGCCCTGATTGTAAACTGAGGATAAGGGCCATTTCCTTTTTTGTCTTTGAATCTCCAGAGCATGGCACAGTGCCTAGAGCATACTAGTGCCTAATTCGTGCCTTTTGCTTTTGTTAACTGACTGATGGATTGATATCAAGAAAAACAACCAATCAGAATGTTTTAAAAGTGGAACTGACTATCAAGGGAAGGAATAAGCTCTCTATCACAGGAAGAGCTTCAGCCAAAATCTGGTTTCCTATTTTGGAAGAATATTGTAGAGAGGGCTCCTGTTCCGATAAACAGTTTGGATGAGATAGCCTCTCTGGTTCCTCCAACTAACATCCTAGGAAAATGGTGGTGGGTTGGATTCATTGGTCTCTAGGGATACCCAGCTCAAGTCCTTCTGAGCTCTGACATCTTATATGGGGCTCTCTTTCAGTTCATACATATTATATGTTCTAATGGCCCTCTTAACTCTCATAATCTTTATTTTTATAACCCTCTCAACTCTGGTATACTCTGTTCTAAGAGTCCTCTCAACTCTTACATTCTAGGTTTTAAGGTTCCTCTCAGCTCTGCCATTTTGTGTTCTCAGTTTTCTCACAACTCTACTAGTCTGTATTTTAACATCTATTTGAGCTCTGATATTCTGCATTCTAAATTTCCTTCCAGGTTTCACATAATGCGTTCTCAGGGTTCTCCCAGCTCTGATATTCTGTGCTCTATGATTTCCTGGCTTAGATAGTCAAAGCTTTGTCCTTTGACAAGTTTCCTATAGATAATAGAATGTTACTGCCTGGAAAACACCCCCCTCTTCTCCCCTGGTTCTTGGGGGCTCTCTCCCTCTCCTCCTTTAGAGTGTCCACAGGAAAAATACCCGATATCAGAACATCTCAGAACAAACAGATTCCAGAAAAGAAGAACCTAAAGTCTTAATGTCCGGACAGAATGACCACCTTTCAGGCATAGAGTTCATTCTCTTTATTTCTCCTCCCACTTTATTTGCCCCAGATGCCCCCTGATCAGAACTAGATCTCAGACTATTTCTTGTTTTCCTCTTGGTTCTCCCGGTTGTCTTGGGGCTTCAATCTTCTGAAGTTAAGTGATGCATAGTGCAACTCCTCAGGGGGGGTTTGGGTCACTGGGTCAGGTGAAGATTGTCTAGTGCCTCTACTCCAATTCTGCAGGAATAAGGAACAAAGGGTCCATCATGAGGCCAGGATCCTGGGTGTCTTACCCTGACCATAGGAAGCCATTAGAGATTATCATGGCTAAGGAGTAGGGAGTCTCTCTCTTTGGGCAGGTAGGTGTTATTTGTAGATGCCTGGCACTTCAAGATGTGCTGAGTCTAGCCTTTGCCCCTAACTCCCTGAATAAAACTCCCTTCCCCTCCTCAGACCTCAGTTTCCTAGACCTAAAATGAGAATAAGTAGAAATTGATGGTCTCTAAGCCTGTATTTTGAACTGCCTGTGACTTTTCCCATCCTAGAGCCTCAATTTCCCTCTCTATAGTAATAGACAGTGTTTAAATCATGCTTAAAGTCTGACAGATGAGTTCTATGTGCTGTCTCACGAGAGTCTCATAATAGCCCTGTTATTAAGCATTAGAGGTATTATCTCCATTTCATAGATGACATTGAATCTCTGCCAGAATAACGCTGGGAGTGGGAAGAGACTACATGTTTCTCATTCTGCTAAGTTGCCGCTATCCCTGATATGACTCTATGACTTTGGATAAAAGCCCCTTTCCTTCCCTAAGTCTCAGTTTCTCTTGATGTAAGTGAAAAGGGTTGGATTATGTGATACATAAGATCCTTGAGTAAGTTCTTTATCTCCTTTTGAGTTTAATTCAGACCTATGAAAAATTAGTGGAGTTATACTATAACACCAGAAATTTGTCCAATCCACAATAAAACAACTGAGGCAGAACTCTGAGCCAATAACTATTTATAAGAGGGCCCTTGGCCCCTCCAACAAATTGAATCCCAGACCTTGCTCACAGTCTGAGACTCCTGCCTTCTCTGGAGTATAGCTTTTATTCCCTTCAGTGCCCAGCCTGATCCTTTGATCCAGTGATCTCATTGATGGGCTCCACACTCTTGGTACAGCCCCTGGTCATGCTGCTACCAAACAGTAGGTGGACATACAGCATTTAGCTGGTCCAGCCCATCTTTGTGCCTGCCACTTTGTCATCAGGTCTTCTTTATCAACAGACCCACTTTAGATTCTTAACTTAATAAGGGTCACAAAGGAAGCAATACTGGGTGGAAGGATATTTAATAGTGAGGCTTTCCACTGAAACTTGTGACATCTGGGTGGAAGCCCCCCTTCAAGTCATATTGACTAAATTAAAATCTGGTATAGAACAGGGAAGGAGATTCTTGTTTCTAATAATCCTCAGACTATGAACTCTTGACTAGTAACTTCTGATTACTGTTTGTTAAAAAGTTGCTGATCACTATCCCTCTGGGATCACATTAAACTCAGTAATTCTGACTAGAAAGAATCCTAGGGATAAAATGATTGATTTCAGATGGGCATAGGGCTACTAAAATAGGGAAGGGGCCAAATCACAGGACTAGCTGTTCTCTAAGACTGTCAGTAACTGTGACCTTAGATAAATCACTTTCTCATGGTCTTCTCTAAAATAAGAGTGGGATAATTTATTCCCTAATGCTCCTCCCAAGTCCAAAGTTTATGAAAACCGAGTTGGATGAGGCCTTTCTGGACCTTAGTTTTACCCTTAATAAAACTGAGGAAAGATTAATAGTATGATCGTTAAATTTCTTCCTTGCTCTGAAAGGGAGCCACTGTAGTATCTTGAAATGAATTCTGGATTTAGAATTTTAAAACCTTCAGTTTGATAACTCAAGCAGAAGGTAACCAAGATTAACTCACTTCTCTTGCAAACTCAGTTTATTGGCTGTGAAATAAGAAGTTTGGACTCTGGGACTCCTTCTACTCCTAAATGTATGGTCCTATTATAGGAAGGATACCTGGGGAGTGATGAGGTGTAGTTGTATTGATAGAGAGCCTTACAAATGGGTAGAATTATGGCAGGAGTGTGATGACAGGGATCATACAAGGTGCAACTTTAGAAAGGAAGGAGTGGGGGCAGCCAAATGGCTCAGTGGATTGAGAGCCAGTCCTGGGTTCAAATCTGCCATCAGACAGGTTCTAGAAGTATGACCCTGGGCAAATCACTTAACCTCCATTGCCTAGCCCTTACCACTCTTCTGCCTTGGAACCAATGCTTAGTATTGGTTTTAAGGTGTAAGGTAAGGATTTTTAAAAAAGGGGGGGAGGAGAAAAATTTGTCAGGGAACTAATTCCAGCTGGTCAATTTTTCATATAAAAAGTTGAGGTCCTTAAAAGGGAAGGAACTTGCCCCTACACCCTCTCCTTGATTTGTCTTCTTATCAAATACCAAACCAGCTGCAACTAGATCACCTAGTTAATGTGTCCTCTCCAAAAACAACAACAATCTTTCAGGTGCCCAGTTTACTAATGGCCTCTTCTCTATTCTCATTTTCCTTGACTTTTCTGCAGCTTTAGACACTTGACCAACCCCTCTTACTAGACACTCATCACTGCTTTCTATCGGTTCTCCACGGTCCCCTTAGCTAGTTTATCATCTATTACACATCCTGCAAGCTTTTGACATGAGCCCTTTTTTCTCTTCTCTCTACCGTCTGTCACCTGGGGACCTAATCAGCTCCCCTATTAGTTAGGGAGACTTACCTATCTATTCTGCTTCCATCCCTTCCCTTGCATCCATGCCCTCCACCCCACTCAGATGGCCATACTCTGAGTTCAGATCTTTATCCTTTCCCCTGCACTGTGGAAATATTTTCCTAATTTGACTCTCTGCCTCCTGTGTCTCCACATTTCTAAATCATCTACACATCATTCCATCTCCTGCAGCTTTGCCTTTATCTGAAAAGCACTCACTCTGGTTACTCATCCCTGCCCAGTAGAAGTCTTATCTTCCCTTCTAGGCTCAGTACAGGGGTCATGTCTTCCAAGAAGCTTTTCTGGATTCCTCCCAGTCACTGATATCCTCACCTTTCCAAATCACTTTGTAGACATTTTGAATATACTTGAAATGTCTTTCAAAGTTATCTGTGTTCATGATGATTCTTCTCCCCCCCCCCCATCCCTAAAAGAAGTTCTTTTAGGGAAAGAACTATTTCATCTTTATTTTACTACAAAGTCAAACACAGCACTTGGCACATTTTTCATCTTTTTGACTAGCCCTGTTATTTGATCTGCACAACTAACTAGCTTCCAGTAAGGTTATTTCCCCTATCCTGAAAGTGTAGCCCAAACAAATCTAAAGAGTTTCCTGGGTCAATGAAAAGTGGAATAACCTGTGGGACTTGAACTCAGATCCTCCCAATTCTGAGGTGAAGACCCTATTCATTCCTCTATATTGCCTCTTCTGCCTACACAGCAGCATTTAATAAAATTCTTCTTGAGGGGCAATGAGGTGACTCAGGGGATAGAGCACCAGGTCTGAAGTTGGGAGAACCTGGGTTCAAATCTGACCTCAGACACTTCCTAGTCATGTGACCCTGGGCAAGTCACTTAACAACATTTGCCTAGCCCTTACCTTTCTGTCTTAGAATTGGGGTTTAAAATAAATACTTTTTGAATTGAAGCCCATCCATACCCCAACATTGCACAGATGTTAAATCTGAGGCTCAAGGGTGGGAGGGGGGCGGAACTTGTCTAATTAACTTTAGTTAGCTAGTGAGTGTCAGAGGGCACTCATGAAAGCCTTCAGATGCCAAATAACATGAAGTTTGGTGGCTGCGATTGGGACTTCAGTACCAAGGCCAGCTCACTCACCATATCCAGATTCTCGTAATCCACTTCCTTGTTGCTCTGGGAGTCAGTGGTCCCTAGATCCCTCATCTCTACCTGTTTCTTCCTCTGCAGCTTCTTTCTGAAGAAATAAGTACAGCATCATGTCAAGTTCTCTGAGCCATTCACCCCCCTGACCCTTCCAGAAGCCTCCTTTCCTATTCCTCTTCCCAGCTCCTCTGTCCTACTGCGAACTCACAAGGCATACTTGAGGCAGACAAAGAGAAGGGCCATGATAGCAACTCCCAGAAACACCCCTTTGGAGAATGTAAGGGCAGCTGCTCCAGATGCATCTACAAAACAATGGGATTGAATTGAGTGGTGCTCCTAAATCAGCAGTCTCCCCCCTTACCTCCCTTTCAGTTAAGACCAAGATTTTTCTGTAAATGCTCCTTACAGATCCCTTGTGAGTTTGGTAAGCAAATATTAACATCTCCATTTTACAGAGGAGGAAACTGTAACTCAGAAAGGGGGAGGAACAATCAGAGATCAGGCAGCTGGACAGGCTTTGAGTTTAGAGGTTTACAGTCATGAAAGGGTCTTTCTGACAGTCCAAATAGTCTCTGGCTGCTTTCTAAATGCCCCAGCTCCCAGAGCTTCAGCCATTCCAGGCCACTGAATCTGCTTGGCTACTTGCATGTAGAGTCATTCCTTTCCCATAGCTAATTACTCCTCTCTCCTCCCACCCCTTCTCCTGCCTCTGCTACCATACCTGTTTTTCCCTTGCCCTATCTGCTTCCCCAGGAACCCAGACAATTAGCCCCAGATCCCATTCCTCTGAGGGACCCAGGATTCCTGCCACTCCAGGACCCCACCTGCCACCAGCAGGATCACGAGACTGTGAGCCCCATGTTGGTTCCTCCCCTCACAGTGGAGGTTCAGGTCAAGGCCCAACTTCTCCTTCAGGATCAGGCTACTGTTGGTCCAGGATCCAGAGGTGATGGACATCACCTGGAGGGTGTCATTGTTGCTATTCCCTTCTACTGTACTCTCTCCCACCCGCCAGATCAAAGAAGAGATGGGCTTTGCCTGAATACAACAGGTACAGAATAAGCCCTCATCCGTCCGAGAGCAAAAGGGGTTGTACAACTTCGGAGGGTCTGTAGGGAAGGATAGCATAGGGATTAGTAGGGTTCACTCCCTGACCTTCTGGGACCCAGGCATCCTGTACCCAGTGGCCTCAAACTTACACTGCACAGAGAGGTTCAGGGAGGTGTGCTGGGTCCCCCATGGGTTCTGAGCTTGGCAAGTGTACTTCCCTTCATCCTCTGGCTGGACATGGGACAATTCCAAGCCCACAACCCCAGGACTGGAGAGAAGGGAGGAGCTCAGGAGTTGACTTCCCTTGGCCCAGGTCATGTTGGCAAGGGGCCTGCTATCAGCCACACACTCCAGATGCAAGGTTTCTCCCACCAGGATCACCAGAGATGAGGCATTTCCCAGGATAGTAACTGATAAAGATCATAGATTAAAAGGCTTTAGAGGCAGAAGAAACCTTAGGACTCAGTCAGTCCAAGTCCCTCTCTTTACAGATAAGAAAACTGAGGCCCAGGGAGGGAAAGTGAAATTCCCAAGGTCATACAGTTTCAAAATTACAGAATATCAGTGTCAGAAGGGACCTCAGGCCCTAGACTAAGAATTCTCCCTATGACCCCTTCCATAAGAAGTCGTCTAACTTCTGCTTAATGACCCCAGAGGTGGGGAGGTAGAACCTAATGCCACTCTAGGCAAAAATAATCCAACTTCAGATAGCGCTAAGTGCTTCTCTCCTTCCTCCCCCCCTAAAACCTTAACTGGCTTCTGGACTCCTGCTCACATGGGCTAGGTCCTTTTCTCTCTTCTACTTGAGAGCTTCTTCCCATTCTGCCAGAGTATTCTCCTTTCCAGAATAAAGGGCTCCAATTCGGGCCTTCCTTCAAAGCATCCTTTCTATGGTGTGAACTGGTGGCACTTGGACATTTTGCCTGCCCTTCTCTGCATACTCCCCAGATCCTCTATGTCCTTTCTAAACTGTGGCACCCAGGAATGATCGCAATACACCAGACACGGTCTAAGCAAGACAGGGTGCTCTTATGTCTAGACTTCTCAATGCAGACCAAAATTGCATTAGCTTTGGGGGCTGCCACATCAACTTACTGACTCATATTGGGAGTATGAGAGGGAAGGAAAGGGAATCAGCATTTGAAAATGCTTACCATTTGCCAGGAACTCTACTAAGCACTTTTTACAAATAGCATCTCCTTTGATTACAACAACCCCAGAAGGCAGGCCCTCCTGTTATTTTACAGTTAAGGAAAGTGTTGCAAACAAGTTCAGTGACTTGCCCAGAGTCACACAGCTACTAAGTGTCTGGGGCAGTATTTGAACTTAGGTCTTCCTCATTCCAGGTCCAATTGTTTATCAATTACCTTGTCTAGCTGGCTGTAAATGTACTAAGAGCTTCAAATTGTTTTTAGAAAAATCTCTGTCCAGCCATGGCTCCCTGTTTTTTTCCAGGGAAAGTCAATTTCTTGAATCTGAGTATAAGACTTTCATCTCTTATATTTGATTTTATTAAATGATTAAAGCCCAGTTCTTAAGCCTTTGGGGATCATCATACACGTGTCTAGCGCTCAATGGATTAACTATTCCTCCCTGCTTTTTATCATCTAAAAATTCAGTGGTCTTTGAAACCTTTGCCCAATTCATGGACCAAAATGTTACATAGCATAAGGTCAAGGATGGTGTTCTAGGACACTCCAGGTAACCCATAGAGGAAGCAGCATAGCCAGCTTTGGAACCCAGGGTTCAAAGAATGAGATATTTTGTTTGTCCCTCCATCCAAATTCCCCATACTTGAACACACACACACCCCTCCCTGTACCTGTTCTATTTGGCCCCAAGACGCTGACCTTCAGGTCCTCTGGGGCATCTGTAAGAGACACAGAGAGTTCACTCTTGGGAGTGGTGCAATGCTTTCCAGTGCACAGAGAAAGCAGTGGAGACACAGAGGCCAACCCAATCTAGAGAGTCCAGCATTCAGGAGCCAGTAGTGATGACAACAGTCATTTTTATAGTGTAAATTCCTTCCCTGCTCCATCTAACTTTTGGAAGTTAGAGTGCATATACTCTCCATCTCCCTCTCCCTCTCTGGTTTTACACATGAGGATGCTAAGGCTTAGAAAAGGGAAACGACTTGTTCAAGGACTTAGAGTCAGTAATAATAGAGTGACACACTAAAAGGCCTCCTGATTCCAAGTCTGTTTACCCTCTCTGACCAAACACTGCCCCCACTATCTGTCCAGCCCTGCCCTCTCTGATGATGCTGATCACCTACTGATTCCTAGCTCTAAATGTCTCACTCATTGCCCACTTCTCTGAAATGGGGTGACTCACACAGGATAGAAAGGTTCAAGGAGACATGCTGGGTCTCCTTCTGGTGCTGAGCTTGGCACCTGTATTCCCCTCCATCCTCTATACCCAGTCGGGGCAGCTCCAGGGCCAGGACCCCAGCACCTGAAGGCCAGGAGGAAAGCACCACCTGACCCCCATGGACCCAGCTCAGCATGGCAGGAGGATTGCTATCTGCTTGGCAGAACAATCGCAGGGACTTGTCCTTCTGGATAGAAAGTGATGAGAGGTCTGATGAGGACTCCAAGCCTAAAGAGAGACAAAAATAGAAGCTGAGACAAACACAAAGAGCATAAAAAGGGTGAAGGGCATTGCCTCCTTTGGGCACCTTTCTGGTCTTTTCCATCAGAGCTAAGAAACCTAGTGTCCCCACATCCCCCAAGGTCTCCTGGCCCCATCATCCCGCCCTCCCCCATACCTGTTCTTTTTTCCCAGGCAGCACTGATTCCAAAATTCTTTAGGGAATCTACAACAAAGAGGCAGCATGATTTAGGCTGGGGCAATCTGACCCTCCCTTCACACACACACACACACACACACACACACACACACACACACAATTGTAGAGTATGGTATAGTTGGTAACTACCAATACTTTACATCTACAAAAACTTTCCTTGAAGCAGCCCCAGGAGGTGATGAAAGGATTATTATCTCTATCATGTAGAGGAGAAATCTGAGGCTCTAAGAGACTGTTACTTGCCTCTGGTTGCCAGGCTAATAAAATGGGAGTCTCTTGGCCCCTTTTGTAGAAGAATAAACTGGGGCTAAGGAAAATAAAATGACAGAAGCTCTGGGATAAAATGTTGGTGCCCACATATGTCCTCTGGGACCTTGGGACAAAACCTCTGCCTCATTCTGAGTCACGGCTCCTCTCTCTGTAAAATCTGGGGAAGAGGATGGACATAGAAATATCCAAACGCCCTTATATCTTGGAATGAGGACCTTCTGACAAAGTGATAAGCTGAGAAAGAGTTAGAGAGAGAATTCAAACTCAGGATTTCTGACTCCAAGTCCTGCATAAATTCTTCCCTTCTCCCACCATGCCTACTGTTCTTTATGCTCTCCAGTGATTTGATACTTCCATAGGATCCTGGGATTCTGCTTCCGAGTCATCAATTTCTCTTGACCCCTTACCTGGCATGACTTTCTTACTCTGTTGGACCCAGGTATCCTGCCCCCTACCCCACCCCCCACACTCACAGGCCACATTGAGTGGGATGGTTGTCTCTGTGCTTACTCCAGCCCCAGGGAAGGTCACCCGACAGGTGAGGTTGGTGCCATGGTCCTGGGATCTTGGGGTGAAGGTCAGCTCAGAGAAATAGGGGGTCCCTTGGCTTTGTCTCAGATTGGAGATAGCAGTCCCTGCCCAGAAAAAGATGGGGGGTGTCGCATTCCCACAAATCCAGGGGGCTGCACAAAGCAGTGTCACAGAGCGCTCTGGTTCCAGGATCTCTGGCATATAGATGTCCGGCTTCTCTGTCAAAACTGGGGGAGAAGGAAAATAATGAGCCAAACCCTAGAAGACAGACACCGAGGGCATCTCCTCACTTACTAATATAAGGATCGGGGCGTGCCAAATCAAATGGCTCACTAGAGCCATTTGCTAAGTTTTCATTGTAAGCATTTGCATCTCAGAAATTGGAAAACACTACAAATAAAGGCTTGACTTGTTTTGATGATGTCTAGACTTAAGAAATCAATGGGAATGGGCGGCTAGGTGACTCAATGGATAGAAATTCAGACCAGGATTCAAATCTGGCCTTAGACACTTCCTAGCTGTGTGACTCTGGGCAAGACACTTATCCCCAACTGTCTAGTCCTTATTGCTCTTCTGCCTTGGAACCAATATTTTGTATCAATTCTATGACAGATGGTAAAGGTTTAAAAAAAGAAAAGAAAGAAAATGATGGGGAAACAATTAATAATACAGATTAAACTTAAAGATGTATCACACTTTTTAAAAAAGAAAATTTTCTCAGGTTATGAAAAATAGTTATCAGCATCCCCTTGCTCAAGACCCTGCCACTGGAATGTCCTCTCTTAGGTCCCACCACTATGTTTCCTTGCCCATGGATCTTCTACCATCCTAGGTCCTGAACCACTCACCCCTGCCTGTAGTCCTGTTTCTGCAGAGAGGAATTGAAGATCCTGGTTGATGGTAGCTTCAAATTTGTCCCTCAAATGTCATCAGACTTCTTACCCTAAAGTCCTTTGACATCCCTGGCTCGAGAGGTTCAGGTCCATCACCAACCCCTGATGGACTGGGGTTCTTCTCTTCTCCTCCTTCACCTCCTCTGTATCTTCTGTACTCTTCCCTGCCTTTGTTTCCCTGATTTAACTCCCACTTGTCCCTATGATCTATCTCTCCCTTGGGTCATAGAGCAAAAGGAGCTTCCCAGCTGAGTCCTCCCCCAAGAGCTCAGACAGGGTCCCTTCCCTGACCCAGAGACCCTACCTTCCACATTCAGATGGACTTTATAACTTAGATAATTGAATTTCTCATCCTTTCCTCTCTTCATACGGAAGAAGTATTGCCCACTGTCCCTCATCTGGACATCCACGATGCTGAGGGAGCATTTGTCCTTCACAGGGTCCCCAATAAGGTGGAATCTTCCACCAGCCTCCTCATTCACTTTCCTCATTTGATCATTTGTAGCCATAGGATCATCTTCAGAAAGATTGGGGCCATCCTTGAACCAGTAGCCATGAATGTTGGAAGGAGAAACCCATTTCTCATGAAAAGGATAGAAGAAGGTGCAGGGGATATAGGCACACAGTCCTTCCTGAACCGCAACTGATTGTGACACCTGCAATTTATACCCTTCTTTTTGGGACTGGGACCCTGTGGGCAGAAAGAGATTCCAGCAACAACACTAAACAGATAATACTGATAATTACAATGACAATTATTATTAATATTAGTATTAAATGTCAAGGGGTTTAGATGGAAGAGAACCCAGAACAGAGAATGTCAGGACTGGAAAGGATCTTAGAGATACTATGGTCCAGCCCCCTTTTAAGATCAATGAGGAAACTGAGGCCTAGAGAGAGTTCTGTGACTTGACCAAAGGTCTCACAGCTAGTGTTAGGGGAAGGATTCAGACCAGGGTCTCCTAGTTCTAATGTTAGTGATTTTCCCCAGCCCTTAGGGATATCCTTGCCCATCCCTATTCATGCCCTGTTCCCACTCACCCCCAAAGGATGACAGCAGCAGCAGCAGCAACAGCAGCAGCATTTCTGAACCAGGAAAGTTACAGGCTCTGTCTAGGCCCTACTCCCTTAGCCCCATGGCTCCTTCTCTCCAGCCAGCCCCAGAGGTTATGAATAAGGCAGAACACATGAGGAGGAAATGCAGGCAGACCCACAGCCCTGGGAAATGATGCATCAGATGAGCAGGGGACAGGCCCAAGACAGGAACTTTCAACCCCTTCTAGCCTGACTGCTCAGCCTCTCCTCCAACCTGCCAGAGATCTTGCCTCCTCTGGCTGGGACAGGCAGGGCTGACACTGCCTAGTATAAAGGGAGGGAAGAAGGAAGGAGCCAGATCAGGCTTTAGTTCTGGGTAGAGGTCAGAGGAGGATGGAGTGAGAAACAAAGGGGAGAGTAATCAGATTTCTCCATCACCCCCACCCTATGAAAAGGAGAGGAAGAAGAAGGAGAAGTGAAAGTCTGAAGCAAAATGCATGACAAATGGAGGTAGAGAAGAGCCCAGAACAACAGCCAAAAGTGTCTCAGCCCAGGCTATGGGCAATCAGGCTGAAACCTGGAGGCAGAGAAGGGCAGAGTTGGGTGGGAGGATGGAAGAGAAAATGGAAGAGCTGGAAAAAGCCAGAGAAGAAACATCAAAGTTAGAGGAGTCCCTAGAGTATGGAATATCAGAACTAGAAAGAGCCACAGAGGAAATTTCGAATCTAGACGGGTCCCTTGACTATGGACTATCAGAGCTAGGGGGAACAAGCCCAGAAGTCACTTCACTCACCTCTCTGAGCTTCAGGCACCCCCCTATGTCTGATCTCCTAATTTGTGTGATCTGTATTTTAAAGCCCATGGAGCCACAAATCTTCCATAGGACTACAATGACAAAAATGAAAAGGATTTGCATTTTACTGTGGATACAGCAGGGCCTTCTGATGGCAGTGAACCCTCTCAACACTGCTGGTCCACTGCTGGTCTTCTAGGAGGGAAGGAGGGCTAACATTGTTAACTGTTTCCAGAGCTTTCCTCAGGATGGTTGCCAAAATCTTCCAGTTTCCAAATAAGTTGTTGGCATTGTCTTACAAGGTTGGAGGATGGGGCCTTGGGATCTAAAGCCTAGAGACAGAAAAGGAGTTGGAATAAAGATCACCACCCAGAGGTCCTCACTCCTTGGTATCCAGGGTCCAGAGTATCAAAAATATGGTACATTGGGCAAATGTTGTCACCTATCTGGGCTTCAACTTCCCCCTCTCTAAAATGAGAAATTTAGAAAATATTTTTTTCTATATTCCTTTCGAGCTGTATATGCCAAATTCCTGTGCTACCCACAAATATGGTCTTTCCCTTCATATTATTTCCCATTTCCATCTCATAAAGTCTGAAATTCCTTTTGATAATCATACCAATTCTCTACTTAAGTATCCTTTGACTAATTGTGCCTTGCAAAATCCCAACCTTGAATCACTGTCACCAACTGCTACCTTCACTCTTATTTAAGAGCTCATCAATGGAGGTAGAAAATAATCCTGAAACTTTGTTGCCTGGGCTCATTACAAAATGTATGTTACATCATTTCAAGTGGGCTCTCACTTCAGCAAGGCAACATGTTTACACCTTTTAGTTAATTTGGAGCCCCAGTAACCACAGTGACTTGTTTCAGAATCTATCAATGCTCTTCAAGCCTTCCTTAATACTCCCTCCATAACCCCAGGCAGTACATGAAAACATTGAAAAAGACCCTCTTTTCCCTGATTCCTCCTCTCACGTCACTCAGAGATCTTTGCCTACTACCTCTTCCTTCATATTGTCTCACATGAGCAAGTGCCCCTTCTCCTTGCCAAGGCGATCCTCTCCCCATGTTCATCTTCATCCCTTCATGGCTAAACTCCCAGAGAAAGCTTTATATACTTGGTTCCTCTACTTACTCTGCTTCTATTCTTCTAAGACCCTTTGTACTCTCAACTCCATGCTCTTAGACTTTCCCCTGAAACAGCTCTCTCTGAAGTTACCCAGCATCTCTAAACTGCATAATTAAATGGCCTCTTCACAGACACTTCCCCTTCTTGACTGCTCCTCAAGCTCTGATGCTATCAACCACCTTCTTCTCCTGTAGAATTCTTCCTCTCTAGGTTTTCATCATGCTGCTCTCTCCTGGTTCTCCCCACCACCACCTGACAGGACTTCTCAGCTTTCTTTTCTGCTTCCATATCTAGATGATGCCACTAGTCTGTCCCATGGCCCTCTTCTCTTCTTCCTTTAAACTATCTTGCTTGCTTCAAATGATCATCTCTCTGCAGACAATCCCCAATCCCCCAATCTGTAGAACTAGTCCTAATTTCTCTCCTGAGCACTAGGTTCCCAATATCAACTTCCTCTTTGATGTCTCAGACTGGATGTCCTGCACACATCTCAAACTCTACACAGGCAAAACAGAACTTATTCTCTTTTGCTTCAAATTGGCCACCTTTGGATTACTGTTGAGGTCCTGCCCAATTTCTCGTCACCACCTGACAGTTATCCTCAAGGCAAGTGGAATTTGAACTGACTGGGGAAACAAAGGCTCGAGTTTCGCAATGCGTCACAAATTGGGACGGGTCACCCTCCTCAAAACAGGGGGAGACAGATTTTTAGGCATTAAAAGATAACAATAAGTAGGGTACAAAATAGGATGTATAGTGAGCTCATATAATTTCTTCTTTTTTTTTTTTCTAATCTATAAACCCTCAACCTTCCATCTTGGCGTCAATCCCATGTATTGGCTCCAAGGCAGAAGAGTGGTAAGGGCTGGGCAATGGGGGTTAAGTGACTTGTCCAGGGTCACACAGCTGGGAAGTGTCTAAGAGCAGATTTGAACCTAGGACCCCCCCATCTCTAGGTCTGGCTCTCCATCCACTGAGCCACCCAGCTGCCTCCTCATATGATTTCTAATTGGAGGAAAGATTAGTGGCTTTCTAAGTTGAGGGAGGGAAAGTGAATGAGGGCATTTCCCTGATACCAGAAAAGAAAGAGGTATCCTACTCCCTCCAAGTATCTGTATTCCTCCAAGGAAGCAAGGAAACAACTGATTGACCAGTTCAGGGGCAGTTTTCAGATAAGACCAGTGGGTAGCTTAAGGTATACAACTGCGAGAAAATTCCTCCCATTAGTCTTTGAATCCGACTGGGTTTCTACTCAGCATAACCCAGGTTCTTAATTAAGGGTTTCTAAGCAACAGGTAGAAATGGTCCCACTTCTCAGCCATGCAGGGTTAGGTTCAAACAAAGAGTTAAAAGTTTCTCATAATTCCCATAATTGAATAAAGTTTTCTCACAAGATAGAAATTAGACTAAACCCATAATTTTTTTTAAACTCTTACCTTCTGTCTTGGAACCAATACTATATATTGGTTCCAAGACAGAAGAGCAGTAAGGGCTAGGCAATGGGGGTTAAGTGACTTGCCCAGGGTCACACAACTGGGAAGTGTCTGAGGGCAGATTTGAACCCAGGACCTCCCATATCTAGGCCTGACTCTCCATCCACTGAGTCACCCAGCTTCCCCCTAAACCCATAATTAAATAGAAAGGGAACTGAGCTAGATCCATTACTGAGTCACAAGTCAGAATCAGTGAGGTTGACTCAGTTCCCATAATTCCTTCATCCTTACCCCATCTTTCGTTCTTATCTTTACTATACTAATTTTTGCCTTGTCTATACATATAAATGTGTCTCTATGTATAATATTTCTTGTATATTTACTATGTGTGTATCCCCTTCTCTCAAGTAATACACCAACTCCTCCCTAGATTTAGGTCCTCATCGTGCCGGAATTAATACAATAATTGGTTGTCTTGTTGGTTCCTTGCTGCCATTGTCTCCCTACTTCAGTCCAGCCTCTATTATAGTAGGTTGAACCATCACCTGGAAGATGATCACCTACCTGAAAGCCAGGGTGGCTTCAGAAAGGGCCAGAGAAGGGTTGAGACGGTATTTGCTGTCCACCGACTTCAGGGGAAATGCCAGGAGCAGAACAGAACACTAACATTTATTGACCTGATCAAGGCCTTTGATACTGCCAGTTATGAGGTCTTGTGGAAGATCATGGGAAAAACAAGTGTGGTTGGGGCAGTGATATGCCCCAGTGGAGAGAGATCCAGGCCTGAAGATGGGAGATCCTGGCTTTCAATTTGGCCTCAGACACTTCCTCTCTATGTAACCCTGGTTAACTCACTTATCCCCAGTTGCCTAGCCCTTACTGATTTTCTGCCTGAGAATCTAGACTTAGTATGGATTCTAAGATAGAAGATAAGGGTTTATTTTTAAAGTATGGCCTGGGGGCACCTAGGTAGCTCCATGTATTGAGAGCTAGGCCTAGAGACCTGGGTTCAAATCTGACCTCAACCACTTCCCAGCTGTGTGACCCTGGGCAAGTCACTTAACCCCCATTGTCTAGCCCTTACCACTCTTCTGCCTTGGAACCAATACATAGCATTGACTCTAAGACAGAAGGTAAGTTTTTTTTTTTTAATTCCATTGAGATGTAAAAGGATTCTTAATTACAAAAAATATATGAAAAAGTAAGAAAATGAAAGAAAAATAGTCTTTTAGGAGGCAGCTGGGTAGCTAAGTGGATTGAGAGCCAGGCCTAGAGATAGGAGGTCTTGGGTTCAAATGTGGCCTCAGACACTTCCCAGCTGGGTGACCCTGGGCAAGTCACTTGACCCCCATTGCCTAGTCCTGACCACTCTTCTGCCTTGGAGCAAATACACAGTATTGACTCTAAGACAGAAGGTGAGGGGTTAAAAAAAATAACAGTGTGGCCTCAAAGAGATTTGAGAAGATGCCACCTCTACTCCTTGGCACAGCTGAGGATCCATAGGTAAGAATGCTGCCCAGATTTTCAGTTTTAAAATTTGTTGATGAGGTTTTTTATGCTTCTCTTCCTCCTCTTTTATTCTTAAAATAAGTTCACTGTAAAGCCTCATCAGCAAAGAGGTGGCATGTGCGCAGAGCTGGCATTCAGGGAGCTGCTCCGTTCTCCCTCTTCCCAGCACCCTGGGGACCCTTTTAGCATGCCCCACCTCTGTCCAGCAGCCCAGAACAAGTCCTTTCTCCCTGAGCTCTCTCCAGTAATGCTGGGCTCACAGAAAGCTTGAATTTGCCCTCTTCACTAACACTGCTCTAAAGGATGTCTGTGGAAGGAGATAATGTCATGGGAAAATACTCCAAAGTTTGTAACAGGATCTTGTCCAAAGAACTGGAGGCTCAAAACTCCATTCTGGCCAGAAGTATGAAGGTGTTTATTGAAAGAAGTAGAGAGCAATGGAGCAGCCTAGGCTAGTGGAATGGCCTCCGCCATGAGGAGCTTTTGCATATTTATTGAGGGTCTTGGGGTTCCTCATCTCCTGTTCCATGGAATTCTCCACCTTTTCCCAGAATGCTCCTGCCCTGGGCTTTTTGGAGCCTTCCAGGCAGAAAACACCAGGACATGGGTATTAAAGAGGAGGGATCCAGTCCAGGTACAGGTGTGTGTTTGGGGGTCTGACCCATCATAGGTGAACTTAAGGATAGGACAAAGGGGAAAAGGAGCATGTGCTGGTTTGGGAGGTCCCCCTGGATTGTCAGTCTTCAGTGTGCACATCTTCTGTCCCCTTGCCATCATTTGTCAGCTTAGGAGACATCTCACTCACTCCCCTCCCGGAATGCCCTTATCAGCCGGGTGGGGGACACAGGGAAGGGACAAAATAGTACAAGAGTAACCTAGTTATGTAGTTGATAGTCTTTTGCAATGTGTGCTAACTAGTACTAACTGGTGAAAAATCTAAGGTGACAAGAAATGAGGTCCCGCTTCTATCGCTGTCCACTTCCATCCATAGGAGAAGGGATTCAGGTGAAAAGTAGGAAATGGAAAGACAAAAGATATTCATGAAAGTTCTTTATTAAAAATGCAACAAGGGGGCCGCTGGGTGGCTCAGTAGATGGAGAGCCAGGCCCAGAGATGGGAAGTCCTGGGTTCCAATCTGGCCTCAGACACTTCCTAGTTGTGTGACCCTGGGCAAGTCATTTCACCCCCATTGCCTAGTCCTGACCACTCTTCTGCCTTGGAACCAATACACAGTATTAATTCTAAGACAGAAGGTGAGGGTTTTTTTTTTTTAATACAACAAGGGGGAAGAGAGAAGGGAAGGGGAAGGATGGATAGGAAGAGGAAGGATGGATAGGAAGAGGAGAAGGGGTAGATAAAGGCTGGGCAGGGGGGAAGGGAAAACCAGGCAAAGTAAGAGAAAGGTTGGACAGAGCAAGGCAAAGACTAGGGAGGGGGAAGTGTTAGACAGTGAGGGGGGTAGAAAAATGGGACCAAAGGTGGGATGGGAGGGAAGGAGGTGGGTGGGTGGGAGGTGAGGGGGCATGGTGGGGCAGGTGTCAAAAGGGTCAGGTCAGGATGGGCTGGATCAAGAGAAGGAGTAGCCTCATTGCAGGCAGTCTGGGAAGAAGCCAGGGCGCCATTTTTTTTTTCAGGGCGCCATTTTTTTAGAAACTTAACTGAGAGACTTTTGGTAGTACTCAGTTGAAGCATCAAGGTGATATGTTCAGAACCCCCAATAGGAATATTCTCTGGAATTCTTGCTGCCAGTGGCCAGTTTCAATTCTTTCAGAATCTTAAAGCGTACAGGCACCATATGTGGAATGATGCATTGGGGAGACCTGATATGTTAATCTCCTAGAAAACCCAAGAGAGGAGATTTCACATGCAGGTCTCCCAAAGAATGGGGAGAGGGGGGTTGTGGGAAGGAAATTTACTCTTCCCCCTTTCTGGGGTTGCACAGGTGACATCATCTCCTAGCTGCATACCTGGTGTCAACCTGAACTTGACCCAAATGGCCAGGACAGGAGCAGGGGAGACAGGCTATGAAAAGGGCTAAGCAGGAAGTTCACACTCTCTCTGTCTCTGAAACTCTGCCTACTGGGGTCTGCTGGAGGAGCCACGTGGAAAAGTTAGATTAGGGCCCCTTTTCTATCTCTTGATCTTCTACCTAGCCAAATAATCCTAATAAATTTTATGAGAATCTAAGGACCAGCTCCTACTTTAATCAACACAATTCCTTTATCAGGTGGGAACCAGTACCTTAAGGAACCAAAGGATTTGTGATCAGATGGAAAGGGACAAATTGCACCTAAAGGAGACCTTTGAAAACCAGTTAACTGATACAAGGAAATGGAATGGGGAAAGAGCCCGGGTCATTTATTAGATGAGTTAAAGAAGAATGCAGCCAGCCAAAGACAGCTGAAAGATGTTCCATGCTAAGGGAGCAGAAACCTCAGGTGCAGGCAATTGCTACCCAAAGGGGACTGGTCACCTAGAAACCAGCCTGCTTGATCCAATCAAGAATGACATTAGAGCAAAATCCTGTTGCCCAAATCCCTTCCCTCAAGGCTAGATTACAAATGTTAAGGTTGCAATTCTTTATCTCCTTTCCCCCTTGATTCCTTTTATGGGAGATTTAAATTTTTTCCTCTGGCCAGAGTAGGTTATTTGTTTCATTTCTTATTTTTCCATGGTTATGATTCCTGACTTTTCTCACCCCTCTTCTCTTCCCCCTCCAGGAGCTAACACTGGGATATACATGTAATAGTGTTCAAAACCTGTTTCCATTAAAAATAAAACGTTTTCCATGTTATTCATATTAGGAATAGAGTGGTCTTTTAACATCAAAATTCTAATCGTATTCCCATCGAACCATGTGATTGATCATATGTTTTTCTTCTGCATTTCTGCTCCCACAGTTCTTTCTCTGGATCTGGATAACATCTTTCTCATAAATTCCTCTGGATTGTCCTGGATTATTGCATTGTGTTGGGTTCAAGAAAATCCCCCAAACTGTCATTCAGCTGGTGGAGTCAGCTGAGATGGAGCTGGCCTGGTGTCTCTCTGAACACTAGAATCTTGCTTGGAACAAATCTTGTGGTGAGTGGATAAAAAACTGACTGATCTTTCTCTTAAGGCTGGTCTAAGCTGATCTAGTCCTTTCCCTATTATTTTTTTCTCTCTCTCATTTATTCCTTAATTTTGTATTAATTAAAATCTCTATAAACCCCCCAAAAAAGAAAATCCCCCAAGAATGGAGACACAGAGACAATGCAAGTAAGCAAAGGATTACCATTTATTTCTAGCATGTGCTAGGGCTGCCCCAAAGGAGGAGCCATGCTGGCTTGGCTAGGGGAACACCTTTTATAGTATAGGGGGCTAGCATGACATGTTGAACAATAGGATATCATGATTTGAGAGTTGCAGCTAGCTGAGGGGTTTGCAATACAGGGAGTGTCTGCTTAACTGCTAGAATGGTTATGCTGACTTGGGCAAGAGTTTACTCCTGGCCCCCAGAGAGAGGTTGTTCTGACCTCCTTCAATTGCTACTAGTTGAAAAGTCTATTACATTTGATTGTGCCTCAATGTATCAGTCTCCATGTATAATGTTCTCCTGGTTCTGCTCCTCTCACTTGCATCAATTCCTGGAGGTCTTTCCAGTTCACATAGAAATCCTCTAGTTCATCATGCCTTTTAGCATAATAGTATTCCATAAGCATTCCATACCATAATTTGTTCAGTCATTCCCCAATCAATGGACATTCCCTCATTTTCCAGTTTTTTTTGTTTTTTTTGTTTTGCCACTACATAGAGCACAGCTATAAGTATTTTTGTAAAAGTATTTTTCCTTATTATCTCTTTGGGGTACAAACCCAGCAGTGGTATAGCTATTTGATCCAGCCAAGTATTCTTTTAAAGCCCTTTGTGTATAATTCCAAATTGCCCTCCAGAATGGTTGGACCAATTCACAACTCCACCAGCAGTATATTAGTGTCCCAATTTTGCCACATCCCCTTCAACATTTGTCACTTTCCTTTGATACTCAGAGCTGTTTTTTATTTGCATTTTTCTAATCAGGAGGGATTTAGAACACTTTTTCATGGGCTTATTGATAATTTTGATTTCTTCATGTGAAAACTGCCTATTCATGTCTCTTGATCATTTGTTGATTGGAGAATGGCTTGATTTTTTTTTGTAAATTTGACTTAATTTCCTCATATATTTGGGAAATTAAACCTTTGTCAGAGAGTTTTGTTATAAAGATTCTTTCCCAGTTTGTTGCTTTCCTTCTCATTTTGGTTGCATTGGTTTTGTTTGTACAAAAACTTTTTTTAATTTGATATAATCAAAGTCATTCATTTTACATTTTATAATGTTCTTTCTTGCTTGGTCTTAAATTCCTTTCTTTCCCACAGATCTGACAGGTATACTATTCTATGTTCACCTAATTTATTTATGATTTCACTCTTTATATTTAAATAATTCACCCATTTTGAATTTATCTTGATATAGGGTATAAGATGTTGATCTAAACCTAATCTCTCCCATATGGTTTTCCAATTTTCCCAGTAGTTTTTGTCAATTAGTGTGTTCTTTCCCCCAAAGCTGGAGTCTTTGGATTTATCATACACTATCTTGCTGAGGTCATATACCCCAAGTCTATTCCACTGATCCACCCTTCTGTCTCTTAGCCAGTACCACATTGTTTTGATGACTGCTGCTTTGAAGTACAGTTTAAGATCTGGTACTGCTAGGCCTCCATCCTTCACTTTTTTTTTCATTATTACCCTTGATATTCTTGATCTTTTGTTCTTCCAGATGAACTTTGTTATAATTTTTTCTAATTCTATAAAAAAGTTTTTTTGGTAGTTTGATAGGTATGGCACT